>NC_083339.1:17263700-17563700 GCF_019175385.1 Lycium barbarum | reverse complement strand
GCCTAAAACTAATGCAAGTGCTTTTAAAAACTCAAATTTCAAGGCATAAATACAGTAATGACAGATAAAGGATCCAGTTTCACTTATAAGCTTGCCAAGACAAAAGATGAGAAAAGCTATAGAGAATCAAACTCACCAAGACAAAAGATAGAAAGATGGTAGTGAACACAGTTTCACTTATGTAAGCTCTATCTTGTCCAAGCTCCTGGAATTTTAACCCATACAGAAAAGGTCAGTATGCATCTCCTATAATAGTCGGGGAGAAGAAAAACAACAACAAGAAAACCAACCGGAAGAAGATAGAAGCCGACGTCCTGAAGAATTGGTCCAGGCCGATGAAAGTAATGTACCCCTCTAGCAGCGAGTCCATGGATGTACTGAACAAAGGAATATAGAAGTTTCACAACTCAGGAATAATATCAGGAATAAAAACGACTACAGAGCAGAAAAACATAAAATTATCACATCATTTGCCAAAAATCACATTCAACAGCCATAGAAAATGTACACAAAAATGTGCACATGTTCAATGATTCAGTATGAGATCAGAAAGACAAAATTTGACAGCCCGTCACCCCGTATAAGCTCTGCCCTGCCTAGACAGAGGAAACAGAAAACATTGCTAATAGAAACATTGACCAAAATGAAAACAGTTACTACAAATGGAGGATTTTGTAGTAACACACTGTAGAATCAAAAGCAGTTGAATTTCAACCTAGCTTATAATACTTGCTCCTCCAGCAAGTCCAAGCAGAAAAACAATACTTTTTTGTAAAAGAAACAAAGGACAACAAAATCTAGTTGTCCAAACTTTAAAAGCTAACTTACTACAAATGGAGGATTTTGTAGTAACACACTATAGAATCAAAAGCAGTTGAATTTCAACCTAGCTTATAGTACTTGCTACTCCTACAAGTCCAAAGCACTTTCGACTATACCTTTGTAAAAGATGAAGGAGAATAAAATCTAGCTGTCCAATTTCTAAAAAGCTAATTGGCTACAAATGGAGGATTTCGACGTAAAACACCGTAGAATCTTAGAGGTGAAGTACTGTCCTAGTATACCCTTCGTTCCCCTTCTTACTTCCCAGGTCCCCCACTACCAAAATTCTTTTCTTAATCATTAACTCATAAAGAGCATCCCGGTGGCACTAAGCTCCCGCTATGGCGGGGTCCGGGAAGGCCCGGATTACAAGGGTCTATTGTACGCAGTCTTACCCTGCATTTCTACAGAGAGGTTGTTGTGTTGTGTTTCGACTGCTCGAACCCATGACCTCCCGGTCACATGGAAATAATTTTATCAGTTACGCAAAGGCTCCCCTTCTATCCACTAATTAAGTAAAAAATCAAATTTGAAACTTCTAGAACCCTCCGTAAAGTTAAACTATGATTGAAACCTAATAGAACTTTTAGAAATCCTAATCACAAAAGAGTACCAAATGGTCCATGAAAACAACCACAAAACAAAAAGTAAAGTAGAAAAACAAAAGGAAAATGAAATTGATCAAAGGGAAGAACACATACACACCTGACAAATCAAACCGCCAAGAATATATTTCCAATTTTCTGCAAGAAGATTAATCTCTGTTGTTGCCTCTGCACAAAATCTCTTCCACAACTGCTCACCATAACAAACACAATCAGCAAAAATAAATCTCCATTAATTTAACTTCCATAGCAAAAGAGAAAATAAAACGAACCTTTGAAGCCTCGCGACCAATGTAAAACGACATATCTCTATCTGTACCACCAACCAGGCCCATATTACATCACAAACCCGCCATGATCACTTTTGGCTTTAGGTTATTATGTATACTACACTAGTAAGCAAGGACAAAGCCAATTTTTAATAAGAGATCTACTTAATCTTTAATAACCCCAATCCCTAGTCACTTCGGAACAAACAACAAACCGAATCGGAACCGGGTTAATTACCAACCGATCTCCAAAACCTAATTACCAAAATCGGCAATTGACAAATGATGGAAACTATCACTGGAAAAATTAATTTTACACAGTTAGCCGGAAAATTGTGTAATTGTTTTTTTCTCTCTCTACAAACTGGTGTTGTTTGGTTGATTTCTCTCTCTAGAAACTAACTTCTTTCTCTCTCCTATTTTTTTGATTTCTCCTTCTACTTTGTGTCTGCTAAAAACGCGAGTTGAACACGGAGGACAGTTGAGAAGAGAGAAGAAGAGATTTGAGAGAAATATATATAAAGTTCCTTTTCCTCCTTTTTTTCAAATGGAGTGAAAAATAATAATAAAGAAGAAAATTCCTCTTGCGAAAAAGGAAGGAAATTGGAGACTGATAAAGACCTTCCAAGTTGAAATTTTAAAAAAAAAATATATATATATATATGTAGTAGTTCAAAAAACCGAAATTTTATGAGGTAATTAACAGAAAGTTAGATTGAGCAGCAATTTGTGGGATTTGAAATTATACACTGCAGTTTGAATTAGTATGACAATTTGAAATTATTATCATTTTATTTTGTATTTATTTAGTTCCGTTATGATTTTGAACTTCTAATAATAGAATCGAACATAAAAAAAAAATTGGTAAACTTTGATTTCGAAAGTTAAAAGTCCAAGATTAAAAGATTTGAATCTACACTAGGTGAACTTACCAAGTTAATAGAACTATACATTTAGTTCTTACGTGCTAGTTAATTAATTTTAGTACAAGCATGATCCTAGCAAATCTTTGTAGAATTAAAAACAATAAAATAAAACCTCTTTGTAATCTTTGAACGTTGCACATGGAAGGGATGATTGACCAACTTGTTTGCTTTTTCATCAGATCATAAAATAATATAAAATAAAACGTTATATTCGAGGAAAATAAGAATTACTTAATTAAGAAGAAGGTTTTTTCTAACAAAAAGAATTTGTTTTGTAATGGTTTTGGCGGAATCCAAAGTCACGAGGCTCACACGGCTCGACGGCCAAGAAGAAAGACTCAAATTTTCTAACACAACTGAACAATTTTATCGTTTTCGCATTCTCTTTATTTTTTTTTATTTTTTTTTCTATGATTCAATTAGAGATTAAAATATTGGGGATACTAGACTTACTATATCCAAAATTTTAATGTAAATCTAAATATTTAATTATTTTCACGTAAATTTATTCGATTAAAATTATTTATAACTAACAAAGTTCTAGTTTAAAGTTTTATTTGACTTACTAAATCATAAAAATATCATATTTCTTCCGTTAAATAAGCCTTAGGGGTGTTTGGTTACAGGGATAGGAGTTATGTCAGTATCAAATTTAAAATTAAATTGGGAAACTTACCCTCTAGAAGAAAATATTTATACGCTTTGGCCCATATTTTGACTTTTGAGTTTGTTACCCGTTTTTAATTCATATTTGTGTATAAACACTTTTTATACACTTATTATATACGTTTATAATGCATCCCTCATGTATAATGCCATATAAATTGAAAATGTGTCTATGTGGCGTAATATTTTATGTTGGGTTGTATAATTTTTAAAATTTCTCAAACAAAATTTATCTAGTATTTGGTTGTGTGTATTAGCTAAAACAGAATCAAATTTACACTAAAATTATGGAATTATCTTTCCTCATATAAAAGGTGAATTATAATCCTGAAATTACCTTATTTTAATTCTAAAATTATAATCCTGGAATAACTTTATTTTTCCAAAGATCCTTTAATAGTGGAAGATATAGATGCTTGTTTTCACCTAGTAATTTCTTATAGCGAAAGTCATAAGGCATTTGTGCTAATGAATATGGTGCAAATTGAACCTAATAATATCATTATTCCAAAAACAAAAGTGTTCTTTTAAAGAGCCCGTTTGGATTGACTTATAAATTGCTTATAAACTGTTTTCAGCTTTTTTGAGTGTTTAGCTGACCAGCTTAAAATCATTTTGTGCTTAAAATAAGCTCAAAAAAATAATTGAGCCCATTTGACTTGGCTTATCTAAAACAGCTTATAAGCTGAAAACAGCTTATAAGCCAAAAAAAATAAGTTAGACTACTCCAACTTATTTTTTTTTTAATTTATAAGCTGTTTGCAGCTTATAGGCATAAGCCCATCAAACAGGCTCAAAAATTTCAGAAGTTCAAAACTTATTTGAATCTATATATATATATATATATATATATATATTCCATAATAATGTTGAGAAAGGGAACAAACAGGCTAGAAGCCAGGAAGGAGACAACTCACAAATGCTGGGTCCACGTGGGAATCACTAACTTTTTAATGAACCGTTTTAAACCGATGTGGTTAAATCCTTAATTTTTGGTCCACTTCATTATCCCATATGCCCATCATCTTTTCACTTTTTGGCATGTCTGTCTCTGCATTTCTCCTATTTTTTTACTATAATACTTTTGGTACAATTGATAAAACCGTTGTGTTCCACTGCATAAAAAGCCAAAAGTTCGTTTTATACTTTGCAGTATTATTTATATAATTAAATTGGCATTTCAAAAATATGTTCTGTCTATCTGGAAGCTAATGTGAAGGAATTTAAAAAAGTTTGAGTTCAAACAAAGCCGGCCAACACAATGATATTATTTTAAATTATTTCTCTATCTGTTTTAATTTTGGATTTTGAATATAACAGATAGGATAAGAATTTTAATGATATTTGAATGTTTTGTTGAGCTTGATCGAAAAGTGGAGTACCTATTTTAAATTAAAAAATGTTCTTCTATGGAAATTTTTCTTCACTTTACCTTTGTCTCTTTTAGTTTTTGATTTTCTGTATCAGTAGTTTTTTTAAAAAAAATTATATCAAGATTACTGAAAATTAAATTTATTAAAGTATGCAAACTCAATTCACTTCTTAAGTAGGTCGGCTATCAATCAATTCGGTAGATATAGAAACCAAAAAGTGTAATACTTTTTTAAACAAAAGTATTTATTTTGGCGAGTGAATTTTAGGAATTATAGTTAAAGCATAAAGGTTGAAAATGTGTATTCTCCATTTTGTTGTTTTGGTTTCCCACCAACTCGAAAGAAGAAGAAGAAAAATATTTGTAGGTTTGCGTGCACTCTTTTATTTGTTTAAGGATTTACTCTTTTATTTGTTTAAGGATACGTGCTAGGGAAATTGCGGGAGAAATGAGTTTTTAGCCCTTTACAAATTTTTTTAGTTTTATGACATGTTTATAAGAGATCTTTCTTTTTTTACACATAAGAGATCTGAAAAAAAAAACATATAAGAGATCTGAAAATGTCATTTTTTTTCTATTCAAATTGTAAGAGGGCAATAGATCTAATTTCCTCGAAAATTACCCACATTCTCATAGAAAATACACCGTGCTACGGAAATTACCCACATTCTCGTAGTAAATACACAAGACAAATGTGAAATTCGTAGGGTGTGTTTGTTACGGAGGAAACAATACTTGTTAAACTTTTTCATATCAAGTTGATCAAAATATTTTCATTTTAATATATATATATATATATATATATATATATATATATATATATATATATATATATATGTATAACTTCTTAAAGGAGTAGGAAAAACAAATTCACAAGTTACATTCCAAATCGATTGACCCCCGCGCACTGAAAGCTAGCCAAAAAAGATTGTAATATAAAAATTGGAAAGTGTTTTTTTTAAAAAAAAAAAAAAGAATTGTAAGAAGCCAAAACAACCACCTCCCCAGACCCCCACTGCCCCACACCACCTTTATTTTGGAGTTGAGTTAGGTCCAAAATTTATATATTGCCTGGTATTAGAACTAGGTCCATTTCAATTCATTGTTTTAGATGTTGGATTTCCTGTCTTATATTGTCCATGCTCCAAATGTTCAGTCTTGTTCGTGATGGGGGAGAGGGTGTTGGAGTACCACATCGCTGGAAATGGTGTATAGTCTTGGACAGTCGTCTCATCGTGAGCTAACTTTTGTATTGAGTTAGGTTCAAGATCCTCACCTTCCCTTTACAATTAGCATGACTTGGTATTTTTAGATGATGATCATTTTCATTATGCCTTATTAATTAGCAAGATTTATTTTATGCTATTTCATTATCTTTTTTGTTGAATATTTTATTACAATGTCATCACTCATTTCACATTTTTGTTATTTTCTTAAGAAACACCTTAATTATATAGTTGTATCTTACTAGAAGTAAGGAAATATTTGACGCAAAAGTTATATTCTCGGGAAAAACCCCAAGAAAACTAAAAAACCTGAACTCGAAAACCCCGACTTTTATTAATTTGGTTTGATTTATCGATTTAAAAACCCGACACAATTAATTTGGTCTGATATTTAAAAAACTCAAACCAACTCGGTTCATGTACACTCGTAGGCCCTAGCCCTAAACATAAATACTCAAATGAAAGGTTAAATGCCCCACTCTCCATTTAACAAGACCTAGGTCCATTCTTCCCATCCTAATAACTATAAAAAAATTGTCATCTCGTGTGATAATTCACAGTTTCTAAAAGTGCTATACCTATTCAAAAATTTCAACTCAATTCTATGACGAGAAACTAATACTAATTGAATAGTCATGAGTGGTTGTGTTTGACATTGGTCCTATATACAAACGAATGAAAGTATCTTGTTGAATTTCTCTTTGCCTTTAACTAGTTCTTGGCATCTTGCCCCCATTTTCAACTTAAATTTCAATCCCATATTTTTTCAAATTTCACCAAATCAAATCCAAACGATAATTTTCCTAACACAAACAGGGTAGCTAAAACATATCTTTCATAAAAGAAGAACAAGTTCCAGTAGAATTAAAGCAGTGGACTATATTATGGTAACCAACTAACTCGATGAATATGACTTTGAAATTTTAATGTATTTTGGCACTAAAGTTATGATAATGGGGGTATTGGGGTTTCAACTTTCAACTATATACTAATAAAACAGAATTAAAGAACATGAAATGTCTGCGCGCTCAAATTCTTTGAAGTGAAATATAGTGGTAATTTATAGTGGGGTTGAAATTTTGAAAATGCTCGAAGATATTCAAAGGAAGCACGTTTTTCAAAACCAAAAAAGTCTAAATTGGGTTCCATGGTCAAAATAATGGTGGCGTCAACTCATACTTTTATCATCACAAGAAATCAACAATTTTTATTTTAATAGTTTATAGTCTTCTAGAGTTTAGTGCTTCTGAGATGGGAAACCAAAACAACTGAATATGATGTTCTAGCCCAAAAAAAAAAAAAAACAAAGAAAACATGTATATTGGAAGTGGCCCTATCATTTCTTGCTATGTATGGATGTTTGGCCAAATCTCTGACAAATAAGAACTTAGAAGTATACGTGTATTTTTTTAAAATTACATAGTTTGGGGAGTTAATGATTTTCGATCAAATTTTAGGTAAGAAAAAGTAATTTCTAATAATAGCATGCAGAAACAGTGTTCCTCCGGGCAGTCGGACATTAATTTGTAACGTCTCTTCTTAAGCAGAGAAGCATAAGTACGAAAATAATAAAAAGGAAATAAATTCTTACCAAGCTATTTACCAAAATATTCGTACTTAATTAACTATGTTGTCTCATGTTCTCCTTTTTTTTTTTTTTTTTTTGATTGAAATTAACCCACATGTCATAATCAATTTTTTTTTTTTTGGTAACTAACATTTTTATTAATCACCAAAGTAATTACATTGAAGAACCATAGCTAGACTATAACTCAGTCAGCTATCTAAAATCCTGGAATATTACAGAGATAAAGAAGACTATAAACTACCAGAAAACTAAACTAAATGGTAAAATGTTGGACCAAAGTTTTGATTGTAGTAGAAGCCCTAATATTACATATGTATCCTATCTCCCTGATAAGTTGAATATGTCCCTTTGCTATCTTCTTAAATCTCTTCTTATTTCTCTCAATCCACATAGCATGAACCCATTCTGTATAGGCCAGTTTGAAGATTTGGGCTCTGGTAGTTTTCCCTTTAGACATTTTGATGATCCACTCTTCCATCTGATCCCATTGTGAAGTCTTGAAACTGGAGACTCTCATCCACCGTAGTACCCCCTCCCAAACCATAACAGAGAAAGCACAATCCATATACAAGTGATTCCTTGTTTCATTGTGAGTACCACATAGGCTGCAAATAGGAACAACAAATATGCCCCAAGAAGCAAGTCTGTTCACTGTGATTAATCTGCCCTGTATTTGAAGCCACAAGGTGCATTGAGCTTTTGGTCGAGCATCATTTCCAAACCTCAATTCCTTCCAAATTATTCTTTCATTGTCACCAATCAGCTGAAGATAAAACTGTCTGATTTGTGGTGTTGACTCATGATGTGGCGTGATTTTACACCACAATCGATGCTTTTTAACTATAAGTTTTACTTGTTTTTAAGCAAGTCTATGTCATTTTACGTAGTTTTTGTCATGTTTCAGGTAATACGAGGTCCCTAGAGCCTAAGTGTGGAAAACAAGCAAAAAAGTTGCAAAACTGGAAATAACTGGAGGTTCTGGAAAAATTCGTGGAAAAATACTTTGCGCGTTCGCGCAGGTATCCCACGCGATCGCGGCTACGCGCGATATTAAGTCCACGCGTTCGCGCTGAAATGTCACGCGATCGCGCTGAAGGGAAATTCCCAGTGCGCAAACAGAGTGCTCGCACAAGAGCTGCTCAAAACTTAGGTGGCCAATTTCCTTAACTCAACTCCTCATTATACATCATTGTAGGTATTCATATGCATTGTGTTTGTTTTGTAGGTACTTAAACTCAAAAAAATGGCTTCATCATCCAGTGCTGCCCAAGTACCCTTGATTGAATATTATGACACCACCACCTTCCAGTCAGCAAAATGTTCGAAGCTATATGATAGACTGCTGGGAAAGAGCTTCATTGAAGAGAGGGGCTTTGTAACAGAAAGTTTGGAAGAAAAGATGCCCGAGTTCTATGGAAGGTTGGTAACAAGCGGCTGGATACGCTTTGCAGATGAACCAATCAGGGCAAATCATACCCTGGTGCGGGAATTCTACGCAAATGCTGCAGAGGCAGACATTACACATAGGGCAATTGTCAAAGTCAGAGGTGTGGATGTCCTGTGCAATGCCTCATGAATCAATGCCTATTATAATCTGCAGGATGGTGACAACAGCGAGATGGCACAGATGTACGAAAACCTGCGGCAACAATGGTTTGTGACCCACCTTCACGGTGGGGAACAACCAAAGTGGCTAAACACAATGCAGAAAAGGATTGACTCTGCAGAGTTCACCGCTGAAGCCAAAACTTGGCTTGATATTGTCACATCCAGGGTGCTGCCTTCAAAATATGATTCAGAGGTGCCGCTTGAGAGGGCTAAAGTAATTTGTGCTGTGATGGAAGGATTGCCTGTTGACGTGGGGAGGCTCATTATGCAGGAAATCCGGGAGGTGGTGCTTGAACGGACCAAGAGCTTATTCTTCCCATCATTGATCACTTACTTGTGCTCCACTGATGGAGTGCCCACAAGATCAGGCGACAGAGAAAAAGGGCCTGCTGGACCGATTTATCCGTTGAAAAAGAGAGGGCCTGGTAATGTACAGAAGAAAAGGAAGATTGATATAGCAACATCATCATTTGGGCAGTTCACCTCTACTGCATCAGAGTCGACTGGTGGAGCATCTGCTCCCCCCATGGCTATACCAATTTTGCCACCACTGCAAGAAGCCGCCAGGACTTTCCAATATATCTCCACCCAGGTTCATGGGGTGGACAATCGGATTCAGCAGCTAGTGGCTAGTCTCCCTTCGGGCCCACATGGAGAAGGCACATCTACAGCTCCCTCTGTTCCTATTGGTCCGACATTAGCAGGTGTGGTGGAGGACATGAAGCATATCAAAGAAAAGCAGGGAAAAATAGAGAGGAGGCAGAAAAAGGCAAGAGAGCACGCCAAGAAGCAAAGCAAATTTCTGAACAAAATGATGAGCATTCTGAGGAGTGTATGCGGAGCACAACATGAAGAGGAGGAAAATGAGGACGATTTTGTCCTGCCAGAGCCCAGCAGCTCCAGTTCAGAGGGTGAGCAGAGATGACCATAGCACGCAGTGCTAGGAGGTATGAAAAAAAAAAAGTTTTTCTGTGTTGATGTACTGCAGTGAGGACACTGCAAGTTTTTTAGTTACGGGTAGGAACCTCCTCGGCTTTTCTTTGCCAGAGTTCTTTTCCTGAGGGGGGTTTTTATTTTGTTGAAACTGGCATGTTTAGTATGTTACTTAGGTTGAATAGAGTAATTTTGTTTTATTTGGTACTACTTGGTAACTAATGGCATGTATTGTGTTTTGTTGAAATTTTTAGACCCCTCGAAATTTTGAAAAATGCATACTTAGAACAGTTATTGTTTGACATGATTGATTCTTTATATGACATTATGATTGTTGGGGTGTTGTGTGTGATGAATTACTACTTAGGAGGTCACAAGTGTAAAAATTATTGTCCTTATGCCGATGTGTGTGTGAATTGTTAGTGTGATTCTGTTTATGCATGTATAATCTAGAACTTGCCCGGTTGGTCTTGTATGAAATCCGAAAGTTAGTTTGGTTGTAAGATGATCTTAGGCTTTCTTTGTTGAAATAGTCACTTTGCCTAAATAAGCCTTACCAAAAGTGTTAAATACCCTTAGTTTCCCTTTTGAGCCTTTTTGACCTTTTTCTTGGCTAGCCAATTATGAAACCTTACCCTTTGTGAAATTAATCCATCTTCGCACCCGTTCCCTCCTTGATGCTACTAGTTAGATGAGGCAAAATGCCTAAGTTGGGGGTGAACTAAATGTGGAGTACATGTTAAAAACATAAGTTGGGGGTGGTGGAGTTTGCTAGTGGAGATTCGATGTGGTAGTTGCGTATATATATATATATATATAAAATAAATAAATAAAAAAATCAGAAAATTGTTGTAAAAAAAAAAAAAAGATTTGTAAGTTGGTTAGGAGTAAAACCACATCGAGGTTGAAAACTGAAAGAAAATAAAGGGGTGAAAAGAAAAGAGGCGAATTAAGGTGACAAGATGTTGTAGTGTTCAAGGAGGGTGAGTCACTAATATCCAAAAAGTATCCGACCCGTCCCTAAACCTACATTACAAGCCGAAACAAGTCCTAATGTGATCACAACCGAACGAGCCTAGGATGAGAACATAGAAAATAAGGGCAAGCCTATGGTATTTGCATGTGTAGATATGAATTTCTTTGTGAGTGTGAGTGTTTTTCTCTTCTCTTTTGTCTTCGTCCCATTTTTGTCGTATATATGTGTGTTGGGACATTCTTTGGTCTATGTGAGGGCATAAGGATGAAAATTGAACAAAATAAAGTGACAGCCTAAAGTAGCGTTTGTGTGCACCATAATATGTTCGATAATATGATGTCATTCATTGAAGCTTCATGGTTAGTCGTAGTGTTCTTGAGTTGTGTATGTTGCTTTAAAACAGAAATTGGGGTGGTCCTTGGAAGAAAAACATGCATGCCGGCAGTTCAGAGTCATAACCAATGTAGACATTGTTATTCTATAATATCTAGGTGTTAGATTGAGTCGTGGTTTGTATGGCTTGCTTGAGGACAAGCAAATACTTTAAGTTGGGGGTGTTGATGTGGCGTGATTTTACACCACAATCGATGCTTTTTAACTATAAGTTTTACTTGTTTTTAAGCAAGTCTATGTCATTTTACGTAGTTTTTGTCATGTTTCAGGTAATACGAGGTCCCTAGAGCCTAAGTGTGGAAAACAAGCAAAAAAGTTGCAAAACTGGAAATAACTGGAGGTTCTGGAAAAATTCGTGGAAAAATATTCTGCGCGTTCGCGCAGGTATCCCACGCGATCGTGGCTACGCGCGATATTAATTATACGCGTTCGCTCAGGTATCCCACGCGATCGCGCACACGCGCGATATTAAGTCCACGCGTTCGCGCTGAAAGTTCACGCGATCGCGCTGAAGGAAGCGAGTAGAGATGACGTCATCCACGCGATCGCGCAGACACATGGCGCGATCACGTTGAAGGATTTTCTGCATTTTCGACCAGAACTCGGATTTTGACGATGTCTTCCATTCCAGTTCATATAAATAGAAAACTAGGGCAAAATATTAGAGATCTTTGGCAGCTCCCACAAGTTGGAGGCTAGGGTTCCTACAAAAATGTTCTTTCTTCTTTTTAATCCTTGTTGATGGAAACCTCTTGGTGATAATTAAGATTGACACTCTTGTTGTGCTTATTTATTCATTTGCATTGTTCTTAATCAAGTAAGTTTTTGCTATTTTAATTATTCTTGTTCTTGAATGTTTTCAAGGGATTAGCTAACCTTTGAACTCGCCCATTTACTTTGTTTGAAACTCGGAAGAGGAAAAACGGAGTTGGGATAGGATAATTAACATGAATTTGGGGCGTGCGTTAACCCTTATCTAATGGAAATTGACCTAGGAATAGGCAATACCAATTGTAGCCATATTCGGGTGTTCTTAATGCTCCTAATTGCTTGAGGGATCTTCAATTGGGTAGTCTAGTTAATCTTCGGAAGAAGTTAATTTAGAGTCATTATCCGAGGCTAAATAACATAAACTTGCTATTATTTACAATTCGTGAAATAGATTGGATCGTTACTTGAGAAGTAGTTCCCCTCCTTCTATTCTTGTTGCCATTGATCAATTTACTTGCTTTATAGATTAGAATTTATATTTCCGTATTTTATCAAAACCTTATAAAAAACCACCATTGATGCGTTCGGGCATAGCTATTATTAGTGATAATTCCTAATCTGCTTAAATCACCTACATATTGTTCTCTGTGGGATTAGACCCCGACTCATAGTTGGGTAAATTATATTTGCATACGACCGTGCCCATTCTAATTAATAGGGTGGATTTGGACGTTATCAACTCACTGCCACTGTGCCTCTTGCTTCAAACATTTTCGTCACCATCCACCTTGCCTGTTGAGGGATAGGGATTTGGTTGAACTGTTGGTTCTTAATGTAATAACAATGCAACCATCTAATCATAACCTATCAACTTTATGTTCAATATCCCAACTTGCTTTAGCTATTACTGCCTTATTCCATAATCTTATGTTGATCAGAACTAGCCCACCAATAGATTTCTGAGAGCATACCTTATCCCAAGCTATTAAAGCTTTCTCTATAATTGTATTAGTGCCAGACCACAAATAGCTTCTACAGTAAGCCTCAATTTTACTTAGCACTTTAGAGGGAAAAACAAACAACTAAGACCAATATGCTTGGATTCCAAAAAGAACAGTTTGGACTAGTTGAGCTCTCCCAGCATAGGAGAGCTTCTTAGCAATCCAAGAAGAGATTTCAGCTACCTTTTTGTTAATTAAGGGTTGCCATTGTAACAGTGAAATCTTTTTAGATGATAGATGTTACACCTCGGAAATTTCTCGTTGGAACGCAAGTAAATGAACTAGTAATGCATGCAAATGGATGTGGACGATTAGAAGGAGAAGTCTAAGAAATATGAAAAATTGCAGATTTGAAATCTGCCCAGTGGTTGTAAAGAGCAAATACGGACCGTAAATTGGTATACGGTCCGTAAACTGCCAGGTCGTAAACTGGCATGCAAGCCTTCAACTTTCTGCCAGTTGAGGAAATAGTAAAATACGATCTGGTTTACGGACCGTAAAGTGATTTACGGCCCGTAAACCATGGTCGTAAATCACCATGCAAGCAGCCAAAGTTTCTGGTTTTTGAAAAGGTTAAAGATGACCGCGAGGGACGAACCGTAAAATGGAATACGTGGTCGTAAACTCAGTTTACGACCACTGTTCTCCGCAGCACAGATTTTGCAATTCATTAAATAAAGGGACCAACACTTGTTTTATTTCATTTTCCACATTACACACCTTCTCTCTAAAACCTCTCTCTACATTTGTTATCCAAGTTTTCAAGGATCATAAGTCATCAACAACATAAAACAAAGTGAATCAAGAGTAAGAACATCATCAAAGGTCATCCAAATCAAGAAATTCAAATGGAGAAAAACTAGGGTTTTGCTCAAAGTGGAGTATTATCAACTAAAGCTTGTTCCTACAACTTCTAAGGTAAGATTCATGATATTTATATGACGTTTAAGATATTGGAGAGTTGAAATGCATGGATTGTAGAAAATATGGTTAACTAGGTCATGAATGATGAATAGTGACATTTTGAAGAATAGTTTGAATTGAATCACGAATGTTGTTGTGTTGTGATATGAATGTGTTATAAATGGTATTAAGATCATGAACTAGACACTTTAGACGCATGGACAAAGTTGGGTGTTATTACCTTGAATATGGATGAATTAGAAGCAAGTTGAGAAATCTAGATAATGTGGATAATGTGAATGACTAATGGCCATTGTTATGATATTAATGAAGGTAGAAACGCTAACATTGGAAAAGGACGTGCAAGTGTAGAATAGTCCGACAAAAAGGTATGTAAGGCTAACCCTTCTTTCATAAGACATGATTCTTGGCCAAATTCCTAATTCCTTTATATGAGTATGTTGTCTTCACATGGTTGATATTCCGAGCTCATAAGCTCACGACCCTTGATATGTGCTACGTTTGTACTACGCTCCTCATATAACGAGTAAGCCTATAATATAGACGTAACGATAATGATGATGATAGTCATGATAATGATAATAATAATGATGCTAAAGGTGCCTACGGGCTATTAGATGTATGTGTGCCTATAAAGGGCTATAATGAAACCCCGAGCCTATGTTGCCGGGTAGAGTAGATGTTTATATATATGTATGTATATGATTACGTAACGCGCGCACACATCTGCAGATGGTACGGATAACCCTGAAGCCTTGGTAGGGCCAGATATGATTAACCTTGAGCCTTGGTTGGCCAAGTATGTATGAAACACCGATCTACGAGGTCGGGTACGATATGTAAATGCTATATATATACGAAATGACTATGTATATAACATGAATGTGAATGTGATAAGACTATGTATATGAATACGAGCACAATCATGGTACGAGTACTGTTACGGAATACGAAGGATGACGTATGTGTACTAATTCGTATGAGAAAATGGAAAGTCCCTATGAAAGACAAGTAAGTGCCAGGATGACGATATTATTATCTCCCCTCCTGTGCTATTTCATATGTTGTTCATTATGCCTATATATCGATGTTGATCATGCTTTACATACTCAGTACATTCTTCGTACTGACGTCCTTTTGTTTGTGGACGCTGCGTCATGCCCGCAGGTGCATAGGGAGACAGACTTGATCCGTAGCAGCTTTCTCCGAGATTACGTAGCAGAGCTCCATTTCATTCGGAGCCATAGCCTTTGGGTACTTATTCTTTTGTGTATATAGTTATGGGCATAGCGGGGTCCTATCCCGCTCATGTGATATGTATACTCTTCTTAGAGGCTCGTAGACATGTGTACGCGGGTAGATATGTTTGGCCTTGTCGGCCTATGTTTTGTATATCATTTTGTTGGCCTCGTCGGCCTTGTACATTTGATGTGGCATAGATGCCTATGACGTTATCCAAGATGATTGTCGCCCAACGGGTCTAATATGATTGATGACTAGAATGCATGACTTGATTTATGAATCGCCTAAATATTATGTGAATGTGTGTTAAGGGGTGCCCGGGTGGGGTAGCACCGGGTGCTCGTCGCGGCCCCCTAGTCGGGTCGTGACAATAGAGGAATACAAGATATTTGAAGGGGAGCTCATCTTTAGAATAACCTAGCTGATGTAGGATTTGATCTTAAATGTTTTGAGAGACACCTCCAAAATAAATAGAGCTCTTACCATAATTATCTTGTAGCCTAGATGCAGAAGAAAATCCCTTAAAACACCTATGCAAATGAGAGGCAGATTCAAGATCCCCTCTTGAGAATAATAGCAGGTCATCTACAAATGACAAGTGAGTCGCTACCAATCTTAAGCACTTTGGGTGAAACTTGAAGCTTCTGTCCTCCTTCCACTCATTGAATTTCTTGCTTAAGTACTCCATAGCTAAAGCAAAGAGGAAACTATAGATTGGATCTCCCTGCGTTAATCCTTTAGCTGCATCAAATGGGGTTGTTGGTTCACCATTCACCAGAATAGAATAGTGAATTATTTTCATACATTCTAGTATCCATTTAGTGAACTGCCTAGGGAAGCCAACTTCATCTAAAGTCTGCTCTAGATATATCTGTTCAACTGAGTTATAGGCCTTTTGAAGATCTATCTTAATCATACACCAAGGGGAAATGTTCTTCCCAGTGTAGGACTTAACCAGTTCTTGAGCAAGGAAAATATTATCTGAGATCTTCCTACCTGAAATAAATCCAGCACGTGCTTCACAGATTACTGATGCAATAACTTTCTGAATTCTTGAAGCAAGTATTTTAGATATGATCTTATACAAAACATTATAACAGGCAATGGGCATGTACTCCTTCACATTTGTTAGATGGTCTGTCTTAGGGACTAAGGTGACAGAAGTACAATTAACTGCTCTATTCGGCTTTCCAGTAACAAATTTATTTTTTACTGCAGTAGTAATATCAAGCCCCATTACACTCTATGTCCTTTTAAAAAATAAGCATTATACCTATCCACCCCTGGTGATTTGTCATTCCTTATAGAGTTGAGGAGAGTTGTTGTTCATGGTTAAGTTTAGGCCCCTTATACATTGTGATCTTATTGACAGCCATCAAAGATGAGCTAGATGTCCCTATAAGCCTTTTGTAAAATTGTATAATCTCAGCTTTGATATCATTAGAATCAGTTAGTTTAATACCTGAAAGGAATGTAAGTTCCATGATCTGCTTTCTATGGCTTCTTTCTTTCATGACTGCAGCAAAATATTTGGTATTGGAGTCTCCCAATTGAATCCACTGAGATCTATATTTCTGTCTCATTATACTCTCTTCTACCAGCTTCCACTTGTCAAGATTCAGTAGAGTGTCTTTTAACTTTGAGCACTAGCGAGTCATCATAATTGCTGGCAAGTGCTGTTTGAATAGTTTTTAGATCCTCTCTGGCTTGCTCAATTCTTAATGAAATGGATAGGAATCTCTTAAAGACTTGTTTTGCAGGAGCTTGTTTCTCAGGTATTTGCTTCCGAAGAGGAAAAACATGCCCTATGGTTAAGCACTGAGGACAAAATTAGGGTTTCCAATCAAAGTCCACCTTCTGTAGAAATTGTTGTCCATTGGGTTCCACAACTGTGATCACTTCTGGCAGTGGCTTTGAGACATTTACTTCAATTAACATCCTAGCAAAAGAGATCCTAGTTTGCTTGGTAATACACTCATCAACAAACAACGATTTTCCTAAGGCACTTGCAATCCTGCCTAATGAACTACTACTCCAACAGCTCATGGGTAACTTTGAGAATTTGACCCAAAGAGGGATCTCAGTCATACACTCATGACCAAAATCAAAAGCCATAGTCCATGATTTTAGAACTATTGGACGATTTCTAATGGTATACGGCCCCGAGAATAGGATATCAGTAATATCTTGAAATCTTATCACATAGTACCCATCCTCATGCAGATAGATATCTGGATCAGTTGTATTATTCCACATTTGGGACACATATGCTCAAGGGAATACCCAGGGGTCTCACATATGACATAAACAATAAGGGCACTTTTCAATTTTCAGCTTCCTTATCCACCTCAGATTTTTTTTGGGAGTGGGGAGGGGGAATAGGGTAGAGTCATACCATTTTCAGCCGATCTTCCAGCGAACAGGGAGTTCCATTTGGGTTTAGTTTTAGGTGGATCTGGCTCTTTAGGAATCATCGGAGGGATCTCCTTAGTTACTGAATTACTCTGTTCCTAGGTTTTACCAGCTCGTACCTCACTAGGTGTAGTTACCACCGGAGTTGTTATTGTTGCAGATTAAGCTTCATCCTTCAGTTGAGAGCTCGCCGGAGCTGGTGTATTAGTTACTTCTACTATCCCCACTTCTTTGCGAGTCGTAACCGTTGAGCTCAAAGATGGGTCTTGCAAAGTTGACTAGTTTAATGGAGTAGGTGTTGCTGTTTTCTAAGATGTTGAAGCTTTTCCATTCGATTTAGGAAAGCACCGAGCTACCAAAAGCAACTTGTGGTTATTTTCTGGGTCGACCTCGCCCCTTTCCCATGGACACCAAGGCACACGTTAGATTAACCAGTGCCTAGAGAGAAGCAGGAACGAAGAGAGAGAAAGCTTTTTTATCTCCTCATGTTTTCATTTGAAATCACTTATCTATTTAATGTATCTTATACTAGTAAATATTTTAAATTAGTCAGATAATATTAATAGTAAAATGGACCTTTACATGTTTTTTTTCGTAATTTGGCACTTAAAATATTTTTCGAATAGATTTGTCAAGCACAATTCTTTATCTAGTACAGGAAAAATGCTTCTAAAATTGTTTGACCAATAAAAACAATTAATTTTCCAAAATATTTTTCTTATACTTTATATGAGAATAAATCATTTCAAAATAAGTGTATCCTGAAACCTTGGCAAGCAATTAATGCAAATTCAGAATTCAACTAATAATAGCATAACAATAATATTGTTAATATAAGTATATAATTTATTAAGTCGAAATTAACAAGTTTGATCTCATTCAACTTAATTGTTGGAGAGAAAAAAAATCTCATTCAACGGTGAGGGCTGAAACAACTTTCGTTTTCGTTTTCGTTTTCATGGGGTCAGTTTCAAAATCCTATGAGTGCCTTATTTTACTTTTTCTTTATGTTATTTCAATATCTATACAGTTTATATCTTGAAAGATCTTCAATCCAAATAAGACGTCAATATCAGATTATAAATGGAGATTTGAACAAAAATGTACCAAATGGCAAGAAGATTCTAGGCAACTAAGGAAGTTTCCATTGATAGTTTGATACTTTAATTAATGAAGAAGACATTGGACATGTGAAATCAAAGTTTCTTTGTAATTCATACGTAAACCATGACTAAATACACACAAAAAAAGGACATTTTCTTCTTCTTCTATATTATGGATAAAGAAACAATGATAGGAGTAGTATTATTATGATTTAGATGGGTAATTATTTCTGAGTATGTGAAATGTGTACGAATTAAATGTTAGTAAGGTGACAAGTGGGCTTTCTTTGGACCGACCATAATCATGTGGTTTTTATTTAATTTCCGTCATTAGGCAATTGTATGACTCGACAAAGCTAAATGACACCTTCGATAATATTCCCTTAACTTTTTGCAATCAATCATTTGTGAGGTGTTGTATTAAAGCAATTCGATCTTTAATTTTCTAAAATGTGATTAGATTAAGCTTTGAATAAGTTTGTATATCTATTTGAAACTTGTCGGAATAGTCGGGGTGTCGGTACGTGATGAACCTTAATAAAATTGCAGATATTTTGCCGGTTCTAGACTTCTAGTGCATCCGAATTGCAAAGGATTTTGTGTTTTACTATTGTGACTCATTAACACAATCGTGAAGGTAAGTCATAGGATTGACCAAATGAGCTCTCTTTGGACCGATCAAAACCATGTTTGTTTTTATTTCAATTTCCATCATGAGGCAATTGGATGACTCGACAAAGCTAAATGACACCTTCGATCATATTTCTCAACTTTTTGTAATCAGTTATTTTGTAGAAGCATTATTGATTGTATTGTTTTCGTTATATAAATGACAAAAACAAGGAAAAATCAACGGAATAATAATATCGCAAATAAATTGGACATTAAATCTAACGTACACTACAAGAAAAAAGATATTTGGCAACAAATTTTTTTGTTGTTGCCATAGATTGATTATTGTTGCAAAAAGTACTTTTGGCAATAAAAAAAATTGTTGCATAAACTTTTCCCAACGGCTGTTATTGCAAAGGTGTGCAACAAGTTTTTTTTTTTTTTTGTTGCCAAAATTACTTTTTGCAACATTAATCAATACTATGGCAATAAAATTAAATTGTTTGGCAACAAAAAAGTTTATTTGCCAACAATAAAACTAAGTTATTGTCAAATATTAAACTTTTTGTTGCCATTTCTATAATTTCTTATAGTGATAACCTCAAAAATATCATGAGAACCAAATAAATATTTTACCACAGCTCGTCCGTGGCTGAATATCTAAAATATGCATAATATAACATGTCACCTAGTATCAAATAAATTAAAAATGAAAATTAATCTATCTCAAATATCATGTGAAAAAAAATTAGTCCTTGTACCCTACGTTATTTGAGTCCGGAACTAAAATAGCTCCAAAAAAAATATTTTGAACCAAAATGCCCCAATAAAAAAAAAATGTTACTAAAGTACCTATAGCGCAGTATTTTACTGCGCTATAGTACTAACGGAGATGGACCCGTTAAGTCCTATAACGCAGTAAAATAATGTGCTATACGGAATACGAAGCACCGTATAACGCATGATTTTACTGCGTTATAGGACTTTGCCTCTCTCCTATAACGCAATAAAATCATGCGTTATAGTCTACCACTATAACCCGATCAGGTTCCACCACTGCCCCCTCCAGTGGCAATTGTTTTTCAAAAACGCCATTGGAGGGCAGGTTTCCGTGGTCCCCACCCATTAAAAACGTCGTTTTCTAGTAAATTTCATCCGGAAAGTTTAGATTCTCGGTATATTCAAGTCAAGGAGCAAGATTCTAAGTTTGAATTTTGAGAAAAAGCGGCGTACAAGTCGATTAAAATATCTACAAAAAATCTTCGATTAAGGTTTTCTACTGTGAACTTTTGTTATTATTTTGTTATATACATTATATTGCATGCATGTTTAACATTTAATCATCATTAATAAAAAAAATCATTTTTTTTTTGGGTTTGATCGGCTGGGGGCAGTGGCTTAGGCCACTGTTCCGTTTTTTGTTTTTTTTTTGGTTTAATTCATTATTTGTTAAATGTTTATGAATTGTTAATTGTTAAATGTTTATGCATTGTTAATTCGTTATATGTTTATGAGTTGTTAATTTGGTTAATTATTTATGAATTGTTAACATTGTTAATTTGTTATATGTTTATGAGTTGAATTTGGTTAATTATTTATGAATTGTTAATGAATTATTATTTTGTTAATTGAGTATTTATTAAATATTCTTTATGAATTGAAAGAAGTTGATTGGTAATGAATTATTATATTGTTAACATTTTGTTTGGATGATTGTTATGTATTGTTTTGACATTTATCGTATTATGTTGTATTATATAGGACCAAATCAGTGGTTACATAAAATAGAACCTCTCGTCGTTACATAACAATAAAATTAAAGTAGCAATCAAAGCAAACATTTTATTTATACTAACAACATAATATAATACAATAGGTAACAACCATCCAAACAAGTTGTAAACGATTATGAAATGTTAATCTATACAATTTTAAAAGCATGAATATATATGTTAAATAAAAAAAAATTATCTTAAAAAGAATAGTTAAAGTTCTTCTTTTCATAAATACATAAGCTAACGAAAAAAATATAAAGTTTATAGGAAAATATGTGGTCGACGAATATGAACTCTTAGTTTAATTTTATCGTAGTTGTGTTGGCTATTTGGTCAACTAAAAATATATCACATATTCAAAATATAGTTCCAAACAAATATTACTGCTAAATTTCGATTAGTTAATATAATTTACCTTTCATTTCAAGAATAATGACTAATTTAATTTGTACAGATCAGACTCTTTCATGGATCCGAATGTTCCCCCTGGGGCAGCTGATCACCCGGGGCTCGCTGTTCACCCGGGGCCCGCTGATAGATCAGTATTGTCTTTGCAAGACAATCATAGATCAGAGTTATTATGGGCCGGTAGTATAGGGATATCTACTAGGCTCCGTCCCCGTAGGCTGCAGAGAGCGTGGACTCTTTTACGCGAGCACCCCCCACATCCTCGCGTGTTGGAGATATTATTTCGGGGCGACATCTACCGTTGCGTGTCCGTTGGTCGGGTACAGCATGATTGGGCGCTCATCACGGCCATGGTTGAGCGGTGGAGCCAGAGACACATACCTTCCATCTTCGCACTAGTGAGGCCACGATTACACTTGAGGATGTAGAGGTCCTCTTTGGATTGCGGGTTGATGGAGAGCCACTGTACACTCGGTACGAGCCTCCTCCTGGTCGGACGTGGGTGACAGAGTTGACTAGGCTCACCCACTTCGTGCCTGATGCCGTGGCCCAGATATCCGGACAGAGTCGGGTTCAGCTTAGTGCACTCTGCACTTATTTGGAGGGTCTGGATCCGGTTGGCGACGGCACCCCGCGGGACGATGTTGATCGTCATGCCCGTTTGTACCTGCTTATTATATTCGGGGGCATCTTGTTCCCAAATTCATCGGGTGCCTTTGTCAGTTTACGTTACTTGGTTTTTTTGGAGCATCTGGACCGCTTGGGAGACTACAGCTGGGACGGTGCTGTTTTGGCGTATCTTTACAGATGCCTGTGCCGAGCGTCTATTGGTGCTGTCAGAGATGTGTGTGGATTTTTTGCTCTTCTCCAGGTAATATTTAAGTTGCGTTCCTGTAATGTCAACGAACCTCTTGAAAGGAAGGGCGACTAAAAAATCGTATTTTCTAATATCGCTTACAGTTATGGGCGTGGGAGAGGATGCTGCCTTTTCAGCCCGTACCTAGACATCACCTCGAGATTGACATGCCTTATGTGAGGAGGTGGACAGCAGGTTTTGACCGGGATGTCGATACGCACCACAGTATTCTTCCATTCCGGGACCAGCTTGATCACATGACGGATGATGCGGTAAAACTATTTAAATTTACATTAATAATTTAATTAAACGTCTTTTCTACATGGTGATCACTGATTTGTATTTATATGTTATGCAGCTATTTATATGGACGTCGTACGCTGCTATATTAGATGGTTTGCCCCCCTTCTGTAAGGCAAGTCAGGGGGTTTGGAGGTCGCGGTGTCCATTGATACACCTGGACATCGTAGAGGATCACATGCCCGAGCGTGTCTTACGACAGTTTGGGCATACACAAAATATACCCCTTGATGTCCGTCATGAGCTCCGACACTACCAGCGGGACGATCGGGCTGCCATTGATGATAATTTTTTGGCTTTCATAGATGTCCAGCTCCACCGTTGGGAGAACAGGTTGGGCACTTTAGCGGTGGTCGGCCATTTGACTCCCGTTGAGCATTACATGCGCTGGTACCATCAGATCACACGCCGATTGATTGGCAACCCAGCTTTGCGTCCCCCTAGGGATGTAGGATATTCAGCACTCACGGGGCAGTACGACGCATTGGTAAGTTTATCGTATTTAGATTTATCTAATTTCATTAATTGTTACGTTTTAAAAATAAACTTTTTTTGTTTCTGTTAAACACAAATACAGCTGGTGGCCGTACAGCGTTTACGCATCTTGGGGTTAGAGCATATGCCTTACCCTGGGCTTGCGGGGCTTGCCGCGGAGATGGTTAGGATTTCCGGGGATGGTATCCGCCAGGCAGGCGAGATTAGGCGCATGGCGGAGCCTGTTCCGGAGGCTGAGTATCAGGCAGCACCGGTGGCTCCCAGAGGAGGAGGTCGTGCTGCCGGAGGACGCCGTGCGCGTAGAGGACGCGACGCTGCTGCCAGAGGACCTGGTGGTGAAGGACTGGTAGATGAGGCAGATGAGGCCGGTCCCATTCCAGAGGGCGTTCACGGTCTAGTCCATCCGCAGCCCTTCCAGGCCGGTGGCTGCTCACTTGGAGACTCACCTACGTTTACGTCGGCGCTCTTACTTGCTGAGATACCCGGGTCTTCATCACAGCCGAGCCATAATGCATACATGCAGGAGCGTGATAACGTTGATTGGGCGGCGTTACGCGCTTCTTTAGCTGATGAGCGGCCTGTGAGGAATTCAGAGGGAGCCCGGATTCTTGACTTTGATGAGTTTTTGATTCCGGTTAGTATTTAAAATACATATTTGTTCATTTAAATATTTTTTATATATATATATATATATATGTGTGTGTGTTATTCATTATTTAGTAATATTTTATATTTTAGGATTCGGCGCCAGCGGGTCCATCAGAGACACCCACTCAGCCTGCCGAGGCAGAGGTGTCTTTTCATGAGACTACCGAGGCGCATGTAAGTTTTTTACTTAAAACTAATTTTATTCAATATAAGGTCAATATTTAATATACATATTTGATCATTTAAAGTACTTATTATTTCATTTTTTTCATATTTTAGGATTCGGCGCCAGCGGGTCCATCAGAGCCACCCACTCAAGCATTTTCTCATGGGTCTGCCGAACCAGCAGTGTCTTCCCATATGACTACCGAGCCACAGGTAAGCTTTTTATTAAAATTTATTTTATTCAATATAAGGTCAATATTTAATATACATATTTGATCATTTAAAGTACTTATTATTTCATTTTTTTCATATGTTAGGATTCGGCGCCAGTGGGTCCACAGGAGCTGCCCATTCCGGAGCATTCTCATCAGCCTGCCGAGGCAGAGGTGTCTTCTCATGAGACTACCAAGGTGCATGTAATTTTTTTACTTAAACTAATTTTATTCAATATAAGATAAATGTTTATTTAATTTTTATAACCTTTACTTGGACTTCGAACAACATCTCGTCCAGGAGACTACCTCATATTCACCATCACACCCATCTCAGGAGGCTACAGACCCATTTCAAGAGCCTTCTCAGGCGCCCGTTGACACACAAGTTTGATTAAATAAATAACGTTAATGTATTCAACATAAATAAGAAATGGTACTAATATTTATATATTTTTCAGGTTCATCCTTCGGCGCCTGCGGTGGCGACTCCCGACGAGAAAGAGGTTCAGTTTCCAGACCCAGCTCAGCCTGAGGTTCTGAGCGTGCCAGCGGGACAAGATCCCAAGAAGAAGCACGTTCTAATTAAGGGCGCAAGGGCTAGGAGAAGAGGAGATGATCACGACTTGGAGCGCCCGGTTATTAAGAGGAAAAAGGGCGACGGAGACGATGGCGAGGGCGGTGGGGATGGTATGAGCCTTAGGCCTAGGGATAGTCTCCGTCATACTACATGTGGGACCCATCCTCGATAGTGTAATACATTAGTGTTGTACAATTTATCGTAAATATTATACATTTTTTGCATATTTATAAATATTATCATTAGTCTTTATTATTGATAATAAAAAAAAAACGTGACATATTCGAAATAAAGTTAAGCATTAATTTAAAAATAAGACGAAACCCTAAAAGATAAATAACTTAAAGCTAATGACTACAAGTCTTCAAACAAAAAAGGATTTCGAGCACTTTTCAACTATTAAAACGACAATTTAAAGTATCACGTATTCTTGATGTGTTGAGCCTATTTTATTAATTGTACAAATATAACTAGAGTTCCATATAAAATATTGAAGTTTCGGAGTCTTAAAGCATGATTAATATACGGCTAAACTACGTAAAAAAGATAAAATTACGTAATAAGGGAAGAATGGAAAGGGGGACTTGTGATTTTATGGTCTCCTATAACGCAGTAAAATCATGCGTTATACGTTGGACCGTATTCCGTATAGCGCATTATTTTACTGTGTTATAGGAGTTAACGGGTGTTAGTGCTATAGCGCATTATTTTAGTGCGCTATAGGTACTTTAGTAACTTTTTTTTTTGTTGGAGCATTTTGGTTCAAAATGTTTTTTTTGGAGCCATTTTGATTCCGGACCCTACATTATTTAGCAAAGGAAAAAAAAAAAGAGGTCGGGCTTTTGTCAATAGTGACATTACTGCTATACTTCATGGCTGACGTTTTGGATTACTAACAAATCTTAGGCCAGCAAAATAAAAAATAGTTAGATACAAAATGATCATGCAACATGATGGCATGTTATATTAAAGCCACAAATAATTAGGTTCCACTCATCACAATTTATATTGTTTTCCGGTGAAAACGGATTCAGTCAGAAAATTAATTAGAGATTTATTTTTTTATAGGATTTGAAAACAAGTGGAACGTATCCAATCCCGAGAACTCTTTTATGAGCGCGGTCCGAAATAGTTTAGATCGTGGATAGAGATTAACAAGCAACAAAGATAATGTAGTGTGATTCAAGTAGCTAAAAAATTAAGAAAGTAAAGGTTCCATGTATATCCCTTCTTCTTCAATGGGAAAATAATGTTTACAAGAATGTGAGAGAGAAGGAGAAGATGCCTTTCTTCCAGCCTCAGCTAAGAGCCCATTTAGCTTAGCTTATAAGTTGCTGAAAACAGATTATAAGTTGTTTTCAGCTTTGTTGAATATTTGGCTGGCCAGTTTATAAGTCATTTTGTGCTTAAAATAAGTCGAAAATATAAGTTGGCCCGTTTGGCTTAGCTTAAAAAAAGCAGCTTATAAGCTGTTTTCAGCTTATAAACTGCCTTTTTTAAGCCCATCCAAACAGGCTCTAAGTTTATATAAGTCAGCCCTCCACTTTTTGAACCCTAAAATACGGGCGATGTGACTTCCACTATAGCCCCAACATTCGCATGTACAGTGGCATTCTGATCGAGGCGATCTGATGTGACCCGCGTAGGTGAGAGTGGAGGCCAGCTGGGCAACACCTCCAGTCTTCTCAAATACCTGGTCGCGGGTCCTAACCTCGGGTCCATTTTTTTCCAATACATATACGACACTATTTCTTTTTTAGTTAATTCCAAACAGAATGGTACATTTTTATATACTTAGTAACAATTCAACTTTAAATTCTTTTTTTTACGAAATGATTTATAACCACACAAATTTCTGTGGTTTGTTTTAGATTATAAATTTAAAAAGTCTTTTTTTGTTTCTTAAACTTCGTACTCAATCAAACATCCTCATATAAAACCGGATAGAGGGAGTTAATTTCAATTATAAACAAATGATTTTAAAGGGCAGCGAGTTGAAGGAGTCAATGGTCAAAATGGGCGTTAGTTCCACTAGCCGACTCGTTTGGAATTATGGAATGTGCAAATCGAATAAAATTCGGATTATGGAATGTGGAGATACTGGTCTTTGGGCGCCTAGGGGCGGCTTATTCAACGTGACCACGACTTTTTCAATGTTCTATTCTTTTTCAAGATGCTAATATAGAGCCGGTTGGGAAACTTTTGGAAAAGTTTCTTTTTCCCCTCAGAAGAACATTATAAGAACAACGTGTTTGAATTATTGTAACTCTAAAATAGCGCAATGAGATAGATGAGATCCTTCCACCTTTAAATAGTGGTCTCGAATTTGAGTACTGAGACTGAAAATGAAAAAGAGTGAAAAAATTAGCCGATAAAAATATAATTCATTTAACCTGCCTAAGTTTGGACGGAATAATGACCCATTTATTGATTAAGTCAATCCATTTTGACCTGCCAAGTTTTGCTTATACAAAGTGGCTGATTTGAACTAAAATATGTAGGCCTAAAAAGATATTTTCTTGAAAAATGTTATGAAAGTGTCTTTATTTTTTTTTATTTTGTTTTCTAAAATAGACTTTTTGGAAAATCTTAACCGCGTCTCAAAATCATTTTCTCAAGATTAAAAAGTTCCCCTTGACAAATTCCTTTATTTTTCTTTAAAAAGATAGAAACAAAATGATTTTTTTTTTTGTATAGTGGAAAAAATAAATTCAATAAAGATCCTAAACGTGTTCATACGGAACACGGCTAAAGTATTTCATCTCTTTAAATGCTTTATTCTGGTGTATGAAAGTCTTTTCTTGGTTTTGTTCTTCATTTGCTGGAAAATTGTCGCATTTATATATTTTTCTCCTTCCAAACATGTCTAACTGTGACTTTGTTGACTTTCAATAAATATCTACAATCTTCAAAAATGCGTCTAAGAGAATGATAATGTATGTCCTCTTCAGTAATAAACTTAATAACGATTAAGCAATTTGTTTTCACTTCTTATGCTTTATAATTCATTTGGGCTTCGGCATGTTTCGTTCTCCGAGAATAAAACCAAACAAAATTGTTTAATCTACATCAGCAAACACAAAAAACTAAAAGAAAAAGAATTTCCTTTCCAAAATATGTTAGTGTCACATATGGACCAAAACCATATATAACCGTTTCTGATCGATCAACTTAATAGAATTGCAGTTTATGAAATCCATCAATGGGTCCTATATATACCTGTACATTCTGTTTTTGGATTGTGACTGAAGCCCTAGATAAGGAATTAAGATTTTTGATGGGTCCAACAAATTATATAGTAGTACCATATATCAGTGACTCTTGTCAACAGACAAATAGCATCACCACCGTTGCATCTTTCATTTGTCTTTTCCTTAATAGTTTAGCATAATTATTTATTTATGACAATAAGAAAAGAAAGGAGTTAACAATAAGAAAAGAAAGGAGTTAAATTATGCTTGGTTATAGTTGGTTTGATGGAATTCATCATTTTTCGTGGAAATGTTTTTCATGAAAAATATTTTCTTGGAAAATGATTTTTGATATTTGACAGGTGAGTGGAAATATCTTTTAAGATACTGTGTATTAAAATTAGTAATAATTTTATTAAACCAGAGGCTGATTTGATGAAACTTTTGAGTGTTAAGATTAATAATAATGTTTAATCGTAGTTAGAGCAAGTAATATGAAATTTAAAGTTAAAAATGAATAGAATAATATAATAGACCCTGCTACTTGTTCGATTTTTATTCCAGCCAATATGAAACCAGATTTAATAAGGAGTACTAGAATAGTTTGTGTTTGTCTAATTTCTTTGTTGAAAATCAACTCCAAAGGGATGATTTCGTGATTAAAGAATGAAAATGGATAGTTCCTACTTCCTAGTATTTCATAACACAAAATAGTAATAGGACTATACGTATATGCTTTAGTAGAACTTCAGAAATCTTGATTTTATCACATAAGTTTTATCAACTAGATTTGAGAAACGGCTCATTAGCTCAGATTACTCTTAGTTACTAGTATATTACTTCCTCCGTTCACTTTTACTTGGAACGTTTCTCTTCTCTTCTCGAGAGTCGATTTGACTAATCTCCGAAGTCAAAATTAAATTAGATTAGTTTAATATTTTATAATTAATATTAGATATTTAAAAACTATATGAAAAATACTATAAGTTGCAATTCTTCTTATAATATGATGAAAAATGCATCTTAAAATGTTGGTCAAATTTCATGCAACTTGACTCTCGAGAAGTGAAACGTGAATAAAAGAAGTATATATGTATGTAAATGTAAACGACCCTAACTTTACAAATATATATATACTCAGACCGTTGTAACACCTGGAAAAGGTAAGTTTTCAAATCCAAACAGAAAGTGACTTGTTAGGATATCTCGATTATTATTGCTCTAGATAACTCCTTATCAGTGTAGAACGCTAAAATAAAGTTAGGATATTGAAGTGTCAATAGGAAAACTTTTTGGAGTAGTTGAAAAGTCTCAATCTAACTACGTAAGCTTTACTTTAATTTAGTCCTGCTTCATCCAAGCATTAGAAAGCTACTACTTTTTAATCTATGTATATAGTGGCAAATCTATAGTACATTACGCGTTTGCAATATTCTATGATTTCTAGTTAGAATTCTATATATGTGTTGGTGCGAAAAACTAAGTATAAATAGCATTAATGATCCATGACATCTAAATTTTGAATTTGACACCAAAAAAATACAGTATTAGAAAAATAAGTACTATGACTGCGTGGTTTATTACAAAAAATCAAGTTAGACGTTGTTGAAGATCGTTAGGCGTGCAGTTAACTTTGAATTTATTTCTCTTTTTTGTTATAAATTTAATTTAGTTGACTAATGTATGGAAAATAAAAAATGTCACGAATATAAGATCTTAACAATGAAGTTATATATATGGGTAGAAGGAAAAAGAAGAATGAATCACGTAAGTTCTACATTTTTCTAATACAAAGAGACGAAAGTAGCATATGTATTTTCCAGAATTTCCAACGTCAGTAGTAGTTGGCTAGACTTAACGCCTAAGTTGAGTCTGCTTGTCATCCAAAATATAAAAATCGACAAGGGCAAGATCTACAATAACTTACTATTATCAAAATCCGAAACACAATACAAATATATATGCACGAAAAATCAAAGAAATTCACATATAGCATACATACATTAAAAATTGATCTATTTACATAGTATAATTTTCTGTCGGAAAAATGTTCCCCACCTTGAACTTAAGTTTGGAATTGGTGGCCACTTGGCCTTGGAGAAGAAACCATTCTTTCGTTTGATCAAGTCCTTATTTCATTGAAAGTGTCTTTTTGACGGGTTAATTAATTAGACTTGAGAGATATATAAAGCTAATACACATCTTTCAATTGCCCAATAATTAAAAAAGAGAACATGGAAGTTGCAAAACATATGAACAAATTTCAACCTAATTGTCTTTTTTGGGACAAACAAACATAGGTTTAGGGGGATGACAAACAGACAAGATGTATGGTTTTTGACGATAATCTGTTTTTCACAAACATGTAAAATTATTTATTAAGTTGATCGATTACTAATTATTCTGGTCAATTAAATTTTACTGGCTCTATTAATTCGGAGATTAAATCTGATGTGTCCTTCAACTTTACATTCTCGTTTTTCAATTTCTCCCTAAAAAGAAAAATGTAAGTGATTTGTTGTTGAGACTAAGTAGTTTCTCTTTTTATCAAAGTAAGTATTTAGGGCAGGGGCGATTTTATGTACTAATTTTGGGTCACGTGAACACATGTTCTCTCCGTAAAACTAGGTATTTTATGTTTATGTTTTAAAAAATTGGTATAATATTAACTGCAGGAACACATGCTACAAGAAGGCTAAATAGTGCACTTGGTTGAATGTTGAGTTATTTACCTAGAGGTCTAGGATCAATTCCCACTTAATACATTTTCCCTTTTTTTTTTAGTGGTGAACCCATACTCTAGAAATTCTAGATTCACCTCTGACTTAGGGTAGGATAGACCTGTGATAAGAGATAACGTAAAGAGTTTCGTGAGCACTAGAATAGTTCTAAGCTACCACTCAATGTCCTTGAAACTCCTAATACGGGTTATAATGCCTATGACCATGCATCATTGTGTTTGGTCATTAATATTTGCAAGGTATAATTTTAGAAACCTTTCTCTAAGTAATTTCTATTGTGTTTGTTTAAACTAGGGGTATTCATGGTCCGGTTTGACTCGGTTTTTGGTTAAAACCAAACCAAACCAATTAAGTCGGTTTTTTCTAATATTCAAACCAAACCAAACCATCATAGTATAAATTCTATCGGTTTCGATTTTGTCGGTTTTATCGGTTTGGTGCGGGTTTTGCGGTTTTTTTTTGGGATTTTAAGAATGTATTAATACAAAGAACCTTTGAATCAAATGGTAACTAAATACGGCTTTGACCGTAATCCATTCAAATCTAAGAATCTTCTTAATTAATTCATTAACTTTATTTAGGTATAGGCCTATGGCTTGGGTACAGGAATTACAGAAACATAATATTTACGTTTCATGATTCTAGTTACCTCCATACATATAGCCTTTTGATATTACGCAGCCCCTCAGGAATTTTTGTTATCTAGACTCATCGTGTTTATGAAGCATTGAGAAGAAAGCACAGAAGTTAAAACGAAAAATGATAAACAGAAAGACAAAGTCATCTACCAAATCTTTTTAAATTCCAATTGCCATTTTCTTCCCCTTAATTTGTTACTGATAAAATGCTAGCTTATCAGCAGTAATTCAGATGGCATGTAAAGGAACCGTAAAACTAAATAAGGCGAAAATTCTATTTTACCTTTAGCAAATTTCTTTTTATTTTACCTTAAACTTAATTGGGCTACACCTTTCCTTCTAATTATTTGAATTTGTATTGGACTTGGAATGAGCCAATATATATAAATATATATATATATATATATATATATATATATATATATATATATATATATATATATATATATATATATAGATAGATAGAGAGAGAGAGAGAGAGAGAGAGAGAGAGAGAGAGAGAAATATAATATTTTAAATATGTATGTATCTATCGGTTTGGTTCGGGTTTTTTTGGTTTAACACCAAACTAAACCAAATGTTATCGATTTTTTAAAATTTAAAACCAAATCAAATTAAACCAAGCTGGTTTTCGGTTTATTAAATCTGTTTGACTCGATTTTTTGGTCTCATTTGATGCCCTTAGTTTAAACTTAGGGCTTGAATCAGATCAATGATTTCCCGATAATTGGTATTCTTGGGATGAAATTGTAGTTTTCTATATCACAGGTGGTTTTCTATTTTTTTTAAATTATTCATTTAATTTATTAAAAGGTATAATAAAATTAAATTTTCAAAAAAAGTATAACGGAAAATTGGTTAAACTATACTCTCTCTGTCTCAATTTATGTGATACACTTTCCTTTTTAGTCTATCAATAAAAAATAAAAAAAAAGAACGATACATTACTATATTTTAAAAAATAGTTTAACTAAAACCTTCCCCGTTTACCTTTAATGAAATGATTTGCAGCCAGAGGCGAAAGGATTTCAAGACGATAGGTTCACCATTAGCTATGGTTTTTTCTTTTTAATTCTTTTGCCTTTGGTTTGTTGCAGCTTAGCGCCTATGTGGTTTTTTGATTTCTTTTGCCTTTTGGGACTTGGGTAATTAGAAATAAAGATTTTTTTTATTAGAGGTAATATAAAATAGAAACACGGCTTTTACTTTTGGGTACTTAGAATTATAGAAGAAAAAGGATTTAGAATAATATAAAAAGGAAAGTTAAAAGGCTGCTTTAATAAATAGAAATACGATTTTTACTTTTGGGTAATTAGAATTATAGAAGAAAAATGATTTAGAATAATATAAAAAGGAAAGTTAAAAGGCTGCTTTAATAAAAACATAGAAACATGCAGGAGCTTGGGTTCAATCCCGAGACCTTGAGGTAATAAACACAACCCCTAACCAGTTCTTTTTTTTCAATTTTAACAAAATTTTGTTCCAACGCCTACTATTGGAGCCGTCTGGTCATAGATTTTGGCTTAAATTTGAAATAATATTTGTAGATGATTTAAAATAAGCATTTATCAAACTAACCCGTTATTTCAACTTTAAACTTGAAATATATAAAATATAAAGTTTAAAAAACAAATTTTAAAATTTTCAAGTTTTCTAATTTTTATATCTAAATACAATTTCAACTTCAACTTTGAATATAAGCTTCTTTCACATTTCAAACTTCAAATATAACTTCTTTCACATTTCAACCAACTCATGTCCAAACGCCTTGGACCCAATCACTTTGAACCAAAGGTGTTTGTAATGGGCAGCAGTGGGTAAGAGCCCAAATATGAAGAAAACCCAGTTATTGGAAGCCCAATTACCATTTCCCCCAAAGAAATTGCACGGTTTCTCCTTGAAATGGGCTCAATTTTAATTTTACCTTTCAAATAGGCTGGTCTAATTTTTGCAGTCAAAATTAAATTAATGCCTGGCGGGATATAAGTTCTTTGAGGATTCAACATAACTTATGCAACATTATAATGCGAAAATATAAACTTCAAGTAATTACACGGCTTTTCCTTCAAATGGGTTGGTCTTTAATTTTTGGCCTTCAAATGGGATGGGTTTTAATTTTTGCTCTTCAAAATCGAACTTAAGGCATAATTTGTGGATATTATGATGAGAAAATAACACTCTATGTCTATTCGGAGGAAATATTTACCCAAAATGACCTATATTTCTAATATTACCCGAAATGGCCGATATTTCTAATATTACCTGAAATGACCCTATTATACACTTTTACACAAGATTGATACATTGTCTACAGTAAGTGTATAATGTTGTATATCGTGTGTATAGACACTGTTGTAAAAAAAAAGTTGGCTATTCGGATGTAAACTAAAAATATGGCTATGTGGATGTAATATTTTATGCCGGATTGTATGTTATTGAAATTATTCCAACTATTGGCCTAAATTCCATTTTCAAGGACAAAATATTAAGACACAAAATTGGGATAAAAGTGAAAATGATCTTTTTGTTTTAATTACATAGGGGTAAGGGAAGGAGAAATGGGGAAGAAAATTACAATGTGGGGATTCGAACCCTCACCAATAAGGTGAGAGTTCAGATAGCCAACCAATTGAGCTATTAGATCCCTACAAGTATAAATGATCCAATAAATTTATGCCGGACGAAAAAATAGTTTATTTTGAGGAACAAAAATTAAAGACAAATTACAAAATAGGGACAAAATTGTAAATGAGCCATTTTCCTCACCAACCAAGCACATGTGTTTGGTTTCTATGGCTTCCTCCATTTCCATTGACTCTTAGCTTCCATATTCCACAGGTAAAGTTTAAAAAATTAAAAGTATTTCCTTCTGGGATTTGGCTTTCTTTAATCTCTGATGAATTCTTGGACTTTTATGTAGAGAAAATACTGAAGCAGTGTATTTGCAATGTGGTCAGCTTCAAATTTGCAGCCTATGTCTTTCAAACCTCAACCCCACCTTTGCAATGACGTAAGTTTGTAGTTTTTCAACTTTTCTTTTAAGGTACATTTGAACTTAGTAAGTCACAAATCAGGATAGAATAGGTAAAAGAATTATATTTGGTGGCAATAACTATCTTTAACTTCAATTCCAATATCTATAATCTCCATGTTCACCTGTTTCTGTTTCCTAATTCTAAACAACTTTTACCAGGATAAAATTACATAACTGACTAAAATAATCCGTACACACAATGCACCTAATTTAAGCATACCAAAAGTTAACCTTAATTTCAACTAGTTGGTATCGTATGTTAGGCTATTGTATTCTGTATTTTTTCTTACTAAGGGGTCGTTTGGTTGGAGGTATTCGAGAAAATAATAATGGTATTAGCTTTGGTATTATATAACGAATACCTTTATTAGACTATTAGTTATACACCCCCTATTTGGTACTATTCTAATACATAGTAAACCATGGCATAAGCACTATTATTACTATTTCTATTCTAAGACACCCTATTCAGTACTATTTAGAAATTATGCAATACGCGTTATTTAATACAACAAACCAAACCGGTGATAAAAGATAATGCCAGCTTTACTAATACACCCTATTCAGTACTATTCTTATACACCCTATCAAACGACCCCTAAGTCTACTTCAATTTCGAGTGATTTTAGCTTTTTTTGAGTCAACTTACTTGGTCTATTTTGTCCCTCTTTTAATACTTTCAAGATCATTGTTTCACACCTTTGCATTGGTGCATTTGGACATGACTAAATCATCTCAAGAAACCCTCTCTTATTTTATCATCTATGTGTGCTTCTTTCATGCTAGCATAAAATAGTTTAACTATGATAAATCCTTGAATATTGACATAAAGGATTCATATGATCGACCTCTGGTAATTTTGGGAGTACAGATTAGTTCATTGATTAAAGGTCCTTCGTTCATCTTACAACCTTTTTGGTCTCTAAAGGTAATGATTTAGCTTTTTGGATTTCTATAATCAACAGTTGGTATTGACTTGAATGTTTATTTTTATTTTTTTCTGCATGTCATTAGTGTTAAATTTGTTTGTAATTGTAGTAGTGGGTAGTATCTAATATTATGCAATGCTAAAGGAAAAGGCTGGTATCTCATTTGCATAAGCTTAATATAGTTTATGAAACATGTTCTTAGATTTCTTCTTATGAGGATTTCTCATCTATTTTTTGTTTTGATGACATGGGAACCCGCAGCCGCTACCCTTCGGGTGCGCACAGGGTAAACCCAGCTCCTGTGCAATAGCTCGCAAACCACACAGGAGAGGTAACCCGCACTAAGCAAGCCCGTGCGACAAGCTCGACCCAGAAGGCAAATCCCCTGCTGTCCGTAAGCAAGGGGTTTCGGACCTGAAACCTCCATTATGAAAGCCCCATGCTAAGGATTTCTCATCTATAGTGCTGATACTAAGCAATAGTCTAAGGTTTTTCCTTCTCTTTATTAAGTGTTCAGAGTACCTTCTCCGATTTTATGTCGGAAGGAATAGGTTTTAGGATAAAAAATACCTTATTTTTCTATCAAATATCTATTAGGATGTCCGATTGGTAACCTATGTAAACTTGCTTTTGTTTTTAACAAATTAACGATAATGCATGTTATGCATTTTCCTTTTGCCATACCCATTCATTGGGCTAAAACAGTAATATATTTTTAGGGGAAGTTTTTATTGAAGTGTCATGTTTTTACTTTGATGGTTTGGAGATTCTTTGGATTTAGTCTTTTGAAGAACAAACTTAAGCAGGCGCTTTACTGAAAAAGAGGAGATGCATGGCCGAGTTGTATTTTAAAGTAGAGGAATATCTACACCTTAAGAAAACCAATCAGTCATCTGTATTTGGAGGTATTTAGCAGTATAATAAGTCTGTGGGTGCAGAGTTTGCGGCACTCACACTCCTTTGTAATAATTGGGTGCTGCTTTAGAAAAAAAAAACATATATTAAAGTTCTTTTTGCTATGATATGCATAGTTCACGCTGCAGACATACATCTTCACCTTAATATAACATCTGTATCCTTGTAATTCACTTTCCTACAGATATGTACCTTCTGAGTTTCTAGCGTTTTCAACACCCCAATTGTTTCAGGCTCTCAGGTCAAATCCTCTTCACATCTGAGATAGTTCATTACGCATGTCAACTGGTAGTTGAATAAGACTCACTGAAGTTTTGACAATTGCAAGGAGGTTCATTTTCAGAAACTGCAAAAGCTCTAATTATTAAGTTCTGTAAGCTATTCATTTGTTGTGATAAGTCAAACAGTTCTCTCTCCCGAATTACAAATAATAAACTTCCGAATTTGTCTACCAATCTTCTTCTCCAGTTGACTTCCTTTTTCCATAGTTTTGACTCGTATCCACCACCTTGTGTTTTTTCTTCTTCCAGAGCTCTTTGTTTTTCCATTTCCTTCAAACCACCTGTTTCAGTTCCTTTTTTGTATTTAACTAGGTAGAGGATGGATAAGTATACAAGACTTTATTACTAGTCAAACAAATAATTTTACAGAAAAGGGGAGAGAAGAAAAGATCAGGACATTCAGCTTGAAAATGTCATTGTTGAAATTGCAACGAGCAGTGTTCGGAAATAAATGAATTAAGGTGCATGCAAGCTGGCCCAGGCAGCATGGTTATAAAAAGAATGAATTAAGCTGGAATTGTGGTGGCATTGTAGAGGTGGTGGTCTTGAAGGCGCAAGTAGCTTGTGCTGCTAGTTGGCTGAAAGTTGATTTAGGTCCTAAAGGTCAAGGCCCGCAGCAAGGAATACAATTTTTGATCGAACAGGAAGTGTCCCCTGGTAGATTTTTAAAAATGTCTTCATTCCTGTCACTAAGTTGTTTAGTGGTCTATCTTCTTCCACCTGTTACTACTACTGTTTCTCTTCCTATGCTTCTTCAGTCTTATCACTGCTGCTATATTCTGTGAATGACTTTGGTCTCTTTCTATCTTTCACTTTTACTGCTCATTTTCTAGTTGCACTCAAAGCCTAAATTTTTCTATCACCAGGGTAGTTATTATACAGAAACAACTCCTAAACCTCTTATTCTTTCAGCTGTGTTTCATCGCTATTCAAATTTTAGCCATTAGAGGTGATCAAATAGGACTAGATTACAAGAGTGAATGAAGCTGAAAGAGTTCGGTTTTGGTAAAGGGAAGGACAGAGGCAAAAGACTGTATTTTCAATTTGGAGTCAGTGATTTTTTTTTTTTTTTTTTAATTTTGTGCCTCACACTACTGACACTAGTTGTGTGAGCTAAGTTGAGCGGACTCTTCATTCTTTATGCCAACCCGTCTCGAAAGGAGACTGGGACGGGTGCGGTTGGGGTACACGTCTCGGATTCGGTCAACCAACTTCGGATAATTTGACCAGAGTCCATGGACAATGGAGCCATAAGATTGAGGTTGTTCCCCTTCTCTTTGAAAGAAGGTGCTTTGGATTGGTTGGAATTGTTGCCACTCAATCTATCCATACATGGTTTGAGTTGGTGGCGAAGTTCTTGGCCAAATATTTCTCACCGGGTAGGATGAGATATTGATGTTTCGACATCACCCCTACCGCAAGCACTATATGAGATATGTGAGAGATATCGGAGGATGGTAAAGGAGTGCCCAAATAATGACATGACAGATTAGATACTTCTTCAAACATTTTAAGGTGGTCTCAACAACATCAATCAATCTTTTGTGAATCAATTGGCCGGAGGGAATATTATGAACAAGACATATTAAGATGCTAATGAGGATTTGATGAAATGGTGGAAACATCATTCGCTTGGCAATCTAGAGCTAATATCCGAAGGTGATCCATCAATGATAGAATTGACCAAAGAAATGCAAGCTCAAGGCCAACAAATTGTTGGGTTAACAACTACATTAAAATTGCGGCCGTGAATAAACTTCCAAGGCAAGTCAACACCATGGACAATGTTCAAGGGCCGGGTTGTAATTGAATGGCAATGAGTAATCAATCTCAGGACCAAGAGAGTATTTATTTCGCTCAAGGATCCAATCAAGATGGTGATTTCTGAAAACAATGCTATCAAGTCCAAAACGAGGATGCTCAATATGTGGGTAACTATCAAGGAGGTCCACAAAGATCTAATAACCAAGACCAATGGCAACAAGGAAATCAATGGCTAGGAGGAAACTCCAATTGGTCCAATCAAGGTTGCAATGGTAGTAATCAAGGTTGGAATGGTGGTAATCAAGGCAATCGAGGTTGGGGGTCTTCCCGACAATATCAACAAAGATCTTACCAACCTCCATACAACAATTATCGGGTGATTCAGAATTAAGAAGATTAATGGAAAGGGTGATAAAAAATCAAGAGCAATCCAAAAGAGAGCGAGAAATGAATTAAGTGTTGAGCTCGCCAACTACTCCAATCAAGCAAATTGAAACTCAATTGGGTCAAATATCTTCTCAATTGAATGTGAGACCAAATGGAGCTTTACCGAGTGACACAATAACAAATCCTAAAGAACCAGAAGTTGCACAATCAGTTGTGCAGGGAGTCGAGGCCACAATGAGACTCCCTTAAGCTATGCAAGACATACTGGCAACTCAGAGGTACAACTCATTTGCAGATGATTATGGGTTCACCATGGATGATATCCCAGCTGCACTACCACAGTTTAATGCAGGAATGGGTTAACTCTAACACGTCTTGGCCCATCAGTGTCACTCTCGTGCAAGAGTTCTTTGTTTATGCTCATGCATTACCAAGGGAAGAGCACAATACAATATCATTGTTTGTAATTCGAGGTGTAAGGGTTGCTTTTACTGCACAAAAGTTCAATTTGTTGTTGGGGTTGGACACAAGACCAGGGCCAACTAGGCAAAATTTTAGGTTGCACTTGGTTTGAAATATGATTTTAGGCTTTCCTCGGAACTCTTGGGATTTTATTATGCCTACCCTTTTTGCATGATTACCCTAGTAAACCCGTTCGGCTTTGTAGCCTTTTCATTTGACAACCACATTATAAGCCTTTTCCCTTTTGAGCACTTGAAATTACAACTACAACCAAAAGCCTAAGTGTGGGGAAGGTAATGGAGAGAATGTATTATGGTAGTTGAATGGAAGTGATATATAAAAAAAGAGAAAAAGAAAAGTGAAAAAGAGATATGTGAATAAATAAAGCTTGGTGTGGAATAGAAAGGAAGATGAGAACAAAAGAAGTATTAAAGGAGAAGAAAGAAGAAAAATGGTTGAAAAAGAGTTTGAATAAATGGGTAACAAGGTGAAAAGGTAGAGTTTTGGAAAGAAAAGTGATTTGAAGTGTGAAATTGTAGTGCTTAAGGAGGTCGTAGTCACTCATTACCCATATTGATATCCTACCTCCCAATCAAAAGCCTGCATTACATTCCTGCAAGTCCTAAATGATTTGAGCTAGATGCACCTGCATTAGTGGAGATTTACCCAAGAGCAAGCTTATGGCACTACTTTTGAACACTTGAACTTCTTTGTGAGAGAAAGTGTTAATTCTTCCTATTTTAACATCCCACCTTTGTCTTGAAATGCATATAGTGTGAGTGAGATCCTCTTTTTGAAAGTGAGGGCACATGTAAACTTGAGTTGTGAAAATGTTTCTTTTCTCAATTGAAATGCATGACCAAAAGAAAGTCATTGTGTGAAGAAGAGACAATCGTGAAGCTTTAGTGTCATGACTTGGATTGTTACTTTGATCTGTTTGGTGTTTTAGCACTTGAATGAAAACGGAGTTCTACAAAATTGCGATGATTCATATGCTTTAGATTAATTGTTGGTACCAACCGAAGTCGTGAATTTTGTGCATATATTTGGTTGTGACTTGGTTGTGGTTGAGCTTAATTGTTGGCTTCAATGACTAGTCATTCTTATGAGTCTATGCTCGTGTTTGATTTTCTTGAGAACAAGTAAAGGCTTAAGTTTGGTGGAGGATAAGTCAGTATTTTTGCCAACTTCATCTATCTTTAATGATAAATTCATGCCCCATTTGTGTGATTAATTGACTAATAATGAATAGGTTACAAAACCTATGACATTATACGATAGAATGTAGTTGACAAATATGCCTACTTATCACTAGTGTCAGTTGTGTGAGACATATAACAAAGTTTTTCGGACTCAAATGTATAGTGTAGCGGTTTAAAAGGGCAAAAGAATTCCCATATGAATTTTTAGATTTTCACAAAAATTGAAAGAAAGAAAGGAAACTTGAAGTGTTTATAGACGTGTTGAATTTTGTAACTTAAGAGGTCTCGATCTATTTATTACTCCCTCCGTCCCAATTTACGTAGCACCATTTGAATTGGCACGGAGTTTTAAGAAAGAAAGGAAGACTTTTGAAATGTGTGGTCACAAGCCTTATATAAATGTGTGGCAGTAAATCATCTGATAAAGTTAAATTGTTTTTAAATATAGAAAGGTGACATTCTTTTTTGGACAGACCAAAAAGGAAATGGTGCCACATAAATTGGGACAAAGGGAGTACTATTGTTGTGCTCCTATTTAATTTATCTGAAGAAAATGTGTTACTTTCAACTCACATTATGTGTATACTTTCTAGCTGCATTTCACCTTCATTCTCCGACTTCAAATGCAGGGCTGCACTGAGTTCAGACAGCGCATGATTTTTGCTTGGTCCAGAATCAACCGAGTCGAGATCAGCCACTGCCTTACCTCACAAACCAGAAATTTCAGTAAGTTCTCCTTGCTTGGTCTGAAATTGTCTTTAAAACTATGATTTGCCGCTTTTAGGATTCAGAAAACTAGTTAAATCATGTAAGACTGTTGAGTTCATCAGATATGATATGCCATCATTTGTTATCCTGCTAACTTGGAAGAGAGGAATAAATATTGAAGATTCATATAACTAACTCCAACTAGTTTAGGGTTGCAAGTTGCAACAATGCCAATGTTAATATTTTTGGGACTATTATAATGGTACTACTAGCTGATGGGTTGGCATTTTCTTTTGCTTGGATTTATAGACATCGAGGATAGCGTTAGAGGAAGAAAAGAAAAAAAAAAAGCAACGTCTAGCATAGGACTGGCAAAAATGGTTTTAAAAAAAAAAAAAGTAACAATCCAATCCGATTCATTAGACATGGGTTGGATAACTGACTTTTTAAAAATGGATTAGATATGGATATTATCCACTAAAAAAATGGATATCCATGTTGTCTTCTTGTTATTTTTTATGAGTTGTTGTTTTCTGCCACTGCTAGTCTAGCATTCCACCTACTTCTGTTTCTTCGTAGCATCTTACAGTTGTAAAGTCTTATATCAGTAACCTATGTTTTGAGAAAGCATTATATATTGACTCGTAGTGACAGATCCTTAATTCTTGTCATTTCCAAGTGCCTGCTTTTGTCCTCCATATTCAGCTGTCGTTGCTGTGGAGAAATCTTGAAATATGTACTGTATGTAGCATGTCAAGTTAACATTTGTTTATCTCTTTCCTCTTTTTTCTAGGCTTCTATTTGGGTTACTTTAGATTTCTTCTCTTAAGCTATAAAATGATCTAATTGTGCATTTATCCAGAACAGCACCTTTTAGACAAGCATCCCATTCGCTATTGCGGGGACGATGCCAAGTCACGAGTGAAGATTCAGGAGGAACTTTGAGTGGCGAAAGCATCTTGCAAAATGAAGAAACCTTGGCTCGAGATTTAAAGACTGCTATTAAAGAGGAGAACTATGCCCAAGCAGCAAAAATCAGGGATAGCCTCCGGCTTCTCCAGGAGAATAGTAAGGCGTCTGTACTAGCAGCAAATGCTCGATTTTACAATGCTTTCAAGACTGGTGATTTAGCTTCTATGCAAGCTCTATGGTCGAGGGGCGAGAATACATGCATTGTGCACCCTGGGGTGAGTGGCATATCGGGCTATGATCTTATAATGGGAAGTTGGGAGTTTGTGTGGGCAGAATATGAATTCCCACTTGAGATAGAGATCAGGGATGTCCAAGTTCATGTTAGAGGTGATCTCGGGTACGTTACATGCGTTGAAATGGTCAAGACAAAGGGTAGCAGCTGGGGAAAACAGTTTGCTACTAATGTGTTTGAGAAGGTTGATGGGCAATGGTTCATATGTATTCATCATGCCTCTTATATTGACCTGTAATTTGTGAACAAGAGAGCTGTTTTAGGAGTGAGAATTGTATAACGTCATAGGTTTTGTAACCTATTATTAACGAGACATACTAGCATAATAGATTAGTGGCATGTTTGATCAAGCTGTTGAAGTCAGCTTATTTGAGAGGTACTTCATATCAGAGGTGCTTTGAGAGAGTTGCAGTTACTTTTTTATAAATCATTTGAGAAGTAATTTTGATAGCAGTAGTTTGTGTTTGGTCAACATTCTCAGAAAGTGTTTGTATGTGCCAAATTACAAAAAAAAAAAAAAGGTACTACTAATTTTGATTTGGTAAATGTGAATTTTCAATACGGGTAATTGTCCTAAAAAAGTACTTATATTTTGAAGAAGCTACTTTTTTGTCACTTCACCTGGACTGTTACTACTCAGAAACACCTTTTCTTCACAATAAACTTGGCCAAACAAATTCATACTATATACCAAACGAGCTACAAAGAGGAATGTTTTAAATCTTTTGTTATGACTTGGATGAGGCAAGCAACGAGATATAAAGCCAGAATGAAAGTTTTTTTTCCCCCTTCTGAATTTAGAATATACGTCTGATTTCATTTTGCATAAATATACCTCTTTTTATTCTGAAGTGTAAATTTTTTATTGTTTTTTTAGTAATTCTGCCTACCAAGATTTAGACAGATCAAAAAAAGTTTTGTATTCATTTGAACTCCAATCTTCCACAGTTTTCATCTCATTTTATTGATCATTAGGTCAGACCCTTAGATGCATTTCTTTTTGCATAAAGTAGCCACTTCTTATCCATTCACGTTGTGTGCATTCGTTCGCGTGGGGGAAAGGGGAAATGAAATGAATTCATCAGCATAAAGAATTTAGTGTTCGAGATAATAAGATCTTGTTACAGGACCAACAAAGCTTGAGATCCTGGGGTAATTTCTTTTTTATAGGTCTCTGGAGTGTTAGCCTATTAGATATAACAGCAAGACAATGTATAGGCAGAAGTCTCATCGTTCAATGAAATTTGGAAACCTCAATAACAGTACGACCATCAACATTACCTTAGATAAAAACAAAGGAAACGAAATACAGCCACTGTATATATTCAAGAGTTCTACTTGTTCTATAGAGCCTTTTCCACTGAGTTCATTCTACACCTTGCGGCATGACATTATTTCCTAACATATAAGAGAATTTACAGCTGATCAAAGACGTACAAAATGAGAGGTCGAAGATAGACTTATTCGAACCACAGATTCAGTTTGCGAGATGCAAAACATGTTGATGCTCAAGAAGCTAAACCAGTCTGCTTAAACTGAGATTCTTGCTTCATCAGTTTCCCTTTCATCATACACCTAGATCCTCCCAACAGGTGAGAGCGGTGGTTGGATAGTGGTTGTAGTCTTCATCGCCCTCGTGGCATCTGAAGAGCCCTTCTGTCTGTGAGATCCAATTTCGAAGATGTCAGCTAGTTTATGATTAGTCAGAGCAGACACACAGATGGAGAACGCCTCTAACAAAGGAACTGATGAATCAAATTCGACTGAGTAAAGTCCATTCTTGAGTGGTGCCATACTGAAGATAGGCTTGCTCCTCTGTTCTCCTCCCTGTGAGGAAGCATAGGTAACCAAATATTATTATCAAGAGAAACAGCGAACAAAGTGAAAGTGAGTGCCACAAACAAGTACATACCTGAATCAAAAGGTTTAGAAAATCTTGGCTCCTGCAATTCTTATCCTGTTCAAGTATTTTTAGCTTGCAACCGACATCCCATCCTCCACAATCACATGATCCACCAGATCTCCATCGTTCGAGCAATGAGGAAGGAGCTCCATCACTTGGCAAGCTATGTGCACCACCAGGAAGAATGACTACAACATCACTGTATGTTTCACAGGTCTCTCCAGGTAATTGCTGCATATCTTCTTGTTTGTATTGACTTGAGTTCATAACAACAATGGCGGCAAGCTCTCTTTTTTGAGAAGAATCAGAGACTTGCTTGTCCACCTGTCCACAATCAATGCTATACAGGACAGATTCCCTTTGCACAGATATGCTTTTGTGGTCATGTACACTTGAATTTTGAACTTCGGAACAAGAAATCTCCATCTGACCAATAACTTTATAACCAAAGCCAGCAGTTTTTTCTTTCGGTCCATGGCTCATCCAACTCCCACTCCTCCTTTTAATTTCATGGACTGCATAGAATGCATAAACCAAGCTACTTCCGCCCTTCCCAGACGCCGGTAACTTCTTGACAGCTGCAGCAAGAATGCCACCATCATCGTCAACCACAAGTTTAAAAAACGGAACTCCATCCTTGAGTGTAAGCTGCAGAAGAGCCTGAAGAGTTGAGGGCTGATGCTTTTTCACATGAACGTGTTTACTGTGGTTAGTGGGCAAAGTATTGCCATTTGAGTTTCCATTAGGACATGGGATTGTCTCGGCTGAATGAACACCCTTAGGCTTCAGAAGTGGATCTAGGAGTCGTCTCAAAGGGCTAGATCTTGCTCTGTTACCAGCATTTGGCTTCTCCCGATAACTGATATCTGTACCACTGGAAGAAGCTCCTACTGGGCCAGACTTGGGCATGCTATTTGTACTATTCAATGGCGGAACAGCCGAGGTCTCCTTAAAACTGAAACTTCTGCTCATTCGACTAAGACTGCTGAAGCTAAACCTCTTATTAGGGGATGGATGTCTTCCCTTCACCACGGCCTGCTCTGCAGTGTCCAAATCCGCTCTCTGAGAAGTCTCAGCTGTGACACTCAATTCTACATTAGATTTATGGTGTTTCAGACATTTGGCATCAAATGAAGAGCGAGTATTTATCCTCTCATTTCGACGTGAGGATGAGCATGAATCTGTAATGCCCCGAGCATTGGACAATTGGTGTTGCTTCACTTGAGACTCCGTATTCGTTGCAGAGCTTGCAGGCAGAGGACATGAATGTGGAACAGCACGCAGTTCACTAGAGAAGGATTCCTGGGAAGACCAATCAGAAAATCCGGTCCTCATCGCCTCAGCTGGTTGCTCATCAAGAGATGTTCTCGATTCTGAGAATTGAGAGGCCTCCATACTTGTTTTCGAACGACGTTGTGGAACCAAGAGAACAATATTCTTGGGTTCAGCAGCATAATTTTGGGAACTAAAGTTGTCTTCATTGGGAACAATATTCTTGTTTGTATGACTAGGAGGAACACTAACATTCTTAATCGGTACCCAGGGCAAATCTTCTTCATCTGGTCTCATCTTTTGACCAGGATCGCGATCACGGTCCATGTATTTACCAATATTTAGTTCAGAATTGCGCCTGCGAGGTGGTATCTCCTTCCTAACACGTTGCTTCTGCTTCCCATGCTTTGTGGGGCACCGAGTAGTTTGCAAATCCTGGATCTGCATGGAATCTGATTGGGATTGCTGGACAGGTTCTGCAAGCTTTTGTTCACAAGACGAAATGCTCGGTGGTAATGGCATTTGCTTTCTCTGAGAAGATATGCCATAAGCAGTAGGAGGCCTTGCAGAAACAAATGAAGAACTACCTGCTAACGTTTTACGATGACAGCTGGCAGGCGGCATACGTTCATTATACTTCCATTTCTCCAGACGCTCCCAATCGAGGACTCCAAAATTCAAAGCCTTTCCTTGAATGTTCTTTCCCTTTTCCGCATGCTGCAGATAACCTGGCAAATTCGACATGTACTTGACAAGCTCATCATCTTTGTTTCCCTTATTTCCTAACCACAGGTATGGTTTATCTTCTGTGCTTTCAACTTTATACTTGTCTTTGAACTTTGAACTTTGATTTGCTAGGGATGATTTGATCTCTTTTACAGCACTGGACCTTTCATGATGACGTCTAGTTTCTAGTCTGTGCCCCATTCTAAAACTTCAAATGGCATAAAGACTCATATTATACTCCTCCCTTACACATTCTTTACTGCAAAGGGAAAAAAAGGTCTTAGTAATATTCGAAAGACGTAAAATAAAAATCACAACAGAGAAATGTTACAACATCCATTAGTCATTGTATTACTAGAAAAGGATTTGAATGATATGCCCAACCACAAGGACTTCTGTATGAGACAATTGCACAAAAGAGTTGGAAGGACTAAGCAGACTAATTAACACAAAATATCCATCATACTTCTTGAACCAATGTGGAATCATTCAGGTCTAAGAGAACAACAGACTCCAAGTTAGTCGGATGTTTGACAGAAAACGGTAGCTGCTTTATGAAGAGCAAAGGTATGATAAAATTTGATGTGTTAGCAGATCAATATGCTAAACGCTCCAAATCGGTGATCAATATCTTTTTCTAGCAATAAGCAATCAATAATTCAGATTCTTTAGAAAAAGGCAATTTGCCAACTGTATGAGTATACCGGCAACACATTGTAAGCAGATTGGCAAAGACTAGAGGGGAAAGTAATATGATTAATCAATTCCATATGCACAAATCACAAGTAGAACTTAAAGCAAATTGGACAACTGACAGATTTGCGGAAGTGCTAAGTGAATTTGAGCAAGTGCATAGCTAAAATCTCATCATTTGTAGTAAACTATAACCAGATGAAGCTGTAGAATCACTTTTTGATTCTTACATACTATAAATAAGAAGAATCAGAACAAGAAAATAGAAATATGGGCTTGTATTGCAATAAAGACTTTCCATTCATATGCGAAACTTATCGACTACTAAAACAAGCCAAAAGCATTTGCTTGGCAACCCAATAAGACATATTTTCTTCACATGAAAAAGCATGCCTGTAGAGAACCTGACAAAAGTGAGAAAAACCAAATCCTAACTGGACCAAAAGTATCAAAAACATCATCTTTTTTCTCAGTCTTCAATTACAAGATTCTGTTGTTCATAAAGCCACATAATACAAAACACTTTAACTTACAGATTGAACATTTTTCACCCAACTGGACCCAAAGTGTCACAAATCTAACTCATTGTTCCAGAAAGAAAAAAAAAGGTTCAACTGGAATGGCATCTTCAAGAAAATTATCAATTGAAAAAAAATCCTAATTTCTGAAACAAGATCTGTGAGCCAATAATCAAAAGTATTAATAACTCATAGATCCAGCTAAATGTAGGTCGGTACAAAAAGTAAAATATATAAGGCCTTTACTCACATAACCCTTAATATTATTGGGCCAAGATTTATTACACAAAAAGGGCTATTGCATCACATTTCATTTATAAAAAATATCAAGAAATGTAGACCCCATTTCCACATTTAAAAAAAATAAAAATGCAGACCCATAAACACCACAGCATTCACTAGAACCCCATTCAAGATTTCGAGCAAAGATATAAAAGATTGTTGTAAAATGCAGACCCATAACACAATAATCATGGACACCCCATTTCAAGATGGAGTGATAAAAAAGGAAAAGACAAAAAAGAATAAATAAATAAATAAAATAAAAATCAAGAAAATGCAGACCAAAATCAAAACAACATTCAATGGAAACCCATTCAAGATTTTGAGTGGGTAAAGAGCAAAAACAAAAATGATTTAGACCCATAACACAATATTTTCAAGAAAATGCAGAACCATAAACACCACAAAATTCACTAGAATCCCATTTCAAGATTTGAGCAAAGATTCACAAAAAATGGAACATTGATGCAAACCCCATTTCAAGATTTGGAGTGATAAAGAAAGAAAAGAAAAGAAAAGGGGGAACTTGGAGAAATGAATGTACTTACACTAAACGCAAAGAAAGGAATAGCAGAGCTGAGAGAGTTTTCCAGTATGAAACGTTTTCTTGAAAACCGGAGGAAAAAAGAGTAATCAGAGAGAGTGAGATTACGATGCGTATAGAGAGAGAAAACCCCGCGAAAATCTGCACTATATTTATTACTCATAATATAATGATGTATAACGAGAAGAGGGAGAGAGAGAGAGCGTTTCGTTTTCGGTCATTTCCACTTTTGTCCCCCATTTTGTGTTGGTTTTTATTTCTTGTCCCTCAATCAAAATAATTTTTTGCGGATATAAAGTTCATACTTTTGCATTATAATATTTTACAAGTTATGCGTCGCCCCTTTAAAGTACTTATGTGAGGAAATTAGAAAATAATTTTTTAAGTATCTTATATTGTAAAAGATGAAGATCTCTTGTAAAAAAGTCATAAAATTAAAAATGTTTCTATAAAAGACTAAAAAGTCATTTCACCCAAACTTATGCTCCATTTGACATAAGTTCGATTTGAAGGGCAAAATTTTATTTTATTTTAAAAAAAAAACAAATCATTTGAAGGGACAAACGATGCAATTTCTTGTTTTTAATTGGACGAGTCAGAAGTAAGGTTTGCCCTTCAAATGAACTGGTCTTTAATTTTTGTCCTTCAGAATCGAACTTATGTCTAGCAGGGTATAAATCTTTTAAGGAAGCTGACACAACTTATGAATGTTACGATGTGTAACTTATAACACAGGTACTAAATTTGATTTTGAAGGGTAAAAAAGTAAAGACAAGCAGAAAATAGGGGGGAAAGTGCAAATGACTCGGTCGCTTCAAGTAGGAGAGTCCGTGTGGGGGCCCTATAGTTGTTAGGGCCCACTTAAATGATTGCAACGTCTCGAATCCCTAGGCCCAGATTCCTGATAACAGTGGGCCATTTTCATGGTCGGATTGGATATATCAGGTTCAATGGCTGAATCCCCACCCACCATATCTTTCTTCTCTCCCTCTGAGGCTCGAGAATGTGAAACTCTTTTTAGAACTACTCTACCTCAATTTTGTCATGTTCCTTTTTCTCTCCCCTCTTAGGAATTACTTACACTTATTAGAAGAAAACGAATTTTATTTTTTCATAACAAAGGAGACGAAGGTCCATCAAAAACAACATTTCTATCTTTTTAATATAAGGATAAGATTTGAGTGGACTCTACCCGCTTTAGACCTAACTTGTAGGATTATATTGGATTATTGTTGTATAATAAAGGAATAAAAACACCCTACTGAGTAGATTTCAGTGACCAGACCAAAAGAGTGTTTGGATTGACTTTTTTAAAAATTAGCTTTTAGCTTATTTTTATATTTTTTTTTTACTTAGAAGCACTTTTTATTTTTTCCAAATACCATATTTTAACCAAAAACCACTAAAATGAGTCAATCCAAACATCCTCCCGGAGGCATTAAATAAATTGTTTTTCTTCTTAAGAATTAAATTGTTTTTCAATTGTTAATTTGTCCATTTTCTCAAATAAAATTAAAAGTGATCCGTCACTTACAATATTTAAGAATTTATTCGTATATGCCACTTTTTTTATTTTTAATTAATTAAAAAAAGAATGACCTTTTTTTATTACTACCCTTAATGACATAATGACATACTTTTATAGTAAACAAAAGTCATGAAATGTTTTAAAACTACACGTTTTAAGCGTACTTTTCATACGTGCTAAAAAAGTGTCGTCATTCTTGACTTAAGTGATGAATCAAACACCACCATATAAAATAAATCGAAAGGTACAGACTCTAAGAATGTATAATTTCCATTTTGAAATATTAAAAGTGGTACTACCAGCTAATTAATTGGTCAAAATATTATTACACTTCGAATAGAACAAAATGACAATGGAAACGATATCAAGGTATACTAAACAAGTTGGTGATTAACAGGAAAAGGTGGGTAGAGAATAAACTAAGTTACAAGTTATATCTTCCTTAACATACACAAAACAAATCATCAATATTCATAATTCATGACTTGGTGGAAAAATAAGAATAATTTAACCAATTATGTGGGGAAAAAAAAAAAACCTCAATAATTGGTTTTCTTACCTACTCATTATTTTATTTTCTTCCCTGGGGGAAAGGGTACCTTGTTTGTCCATATGTTAAACCCATTTTGAAGTAGTTTGACTGGAAGCTATATATATGGACGTTGTGTGGATGAATCTTTGAAAGAATAATAATTTAACCAATCGTGGAAAATGAAAAAAGAAGAAGAAAGAATTGAAATCATGCAAATTATGGATAATATGCACTGATAGTGTAATTTTGTTTTTTACACTATCAGGTCAATTTAACATATTTTAGTGGGTTATTGCTTTATTTTTAAGGTTATATGTCAAGTTTGATATGTAGTGTTACATCATATATGTTATTATAAATCAGCAAAACCTGATAGTGTAAGATATTCAAGAAAAAAAAAAATTCTTCCCTGTCAGAAAGGGTGGCTTCAATGTCAATTGAAGTAGTTCGAAAGGAAGCTTTTATGTACAGAGTGAGGATGAATCGTTGAAATAAGAGGCTTACACTGTTTTATTCATTTGTCCATTTCCATTGTACATATGTATAAACGACATTTTTAGTCATGGCGAAGAGTGAAGATGTCTCTTTTGGACTTTTTGGTGCTAGAGGTTGAAAAATGTCCCAATGCAATTTTTTATTTTTTATTTCTTATGTTAGAATTATATTAGCCATTTGCACGTTAGTTATCCGTATGTGGGGCTCCTTCCTATTCCTTCCTCATCGTTATTCTTGTGATAGAAAATAAATGGCAAATGGTACCATTGTTAGAAATATTGTTCATAAATGCATGCATAGACATTAGACAGTGGAACATAGAATGCTTAATTCTATGGGGCCTTACATTTTTAGCCGGCCAAGCAGAAAAAAAAATATTCGTCCACCTAGCCATGATAGTCTATAATAGTCGTCAGTATATATCTATTAATTAAAATAAAAAGTTTTTTTATTTTTTGGTTGGCATTGTTGGAATGCTATGTAGCGTAAACATCCCTAATTCCACAATATAAATTTGAAATTAATACGAGAAAATAGACCGCAAGCAAGAACATACATGCGAATGTGTGTAGATATATAACTTCGAGTTCAATTTGATCCTCTAAGTTTAATTTATTTGATAGTTGATAAACTGTATGAATTAAAAAGTACCAACCTATGGCATTTATTATGTTAAAAAAAAAAGGACTATTTTGCTCTCTTTCTTGAATTGTCCGAAAGTATGTTTAGCTGATTTTAGTGGAAAGTGACTAGGAATTAGGAATTAGTAATTGCAAAAAGATTCCTCTTTAGAAATAATACTCCAGGAAGAAACGTTATTGTCCAAAAAACAGTAGATCGATTTGGTACTTTGACGCCAAAGGGAAGCCAAATGGTCAAAAAAGAAAGGAATATAATCTACTAGTGTAATAATTATTTATAAATAAATAATGAATGACGATTTCTGCGGCACATGTTTCCAGAAAGGCCACGTCAAATAAATTGACATTGAAAAGACCTAACAATAGAAATACTCTTTCTAGTACTATAATAATAATAATCAATATTGGATTATATTATAGCCCAAATTAAAGTTAACGATGAATTCAGAATTTAATTTATATAGGTTCAATATTGTGATTTTTAGCATTAAAATACTGTGTTTTAAAATTACATATGTCCAAAACTTATTAGTTACTGTATTTATAATTTTTGCGGTTACTTGCACATAAATTTATTAGTTACGTCGAGAATAATGAATCAGACAAATTCAACGTCATATCCATCACCGCAAGTAGGTGAATCATGTATCCATAAAAGTCTTTATCTATATGATAGAGGATGGTTCAAACTTAGCAATTTACTTTTTGACGGAATACATTGTGGGTCTTTTAAACTTATTTATAAATTTCATCTAAACTCTTGAAATACAACCTATTTCAATTGAGCACGTGAACAAATAATAAATTGTTCATATTAGATATTTCAGTTCAAATTTTAAAAAAGATTATGCACGTATTTCCAAAATCCATTATATAAATAAGTTAACCGCCTAAATTATGTGACCTCCTTTAATTATTATACATGAGCCTCAATGAGCTACAATACTTCATTAGTGTTCCAATTGACGTTGGTGTGTATAATATTCTCAACATAATACTCCCTCCATCTATTTTTACTTGTCCCGTATACTAAAAATATATGTTAATTTTTGCTTGTCCAATTTTGGTAAATCAAGAAATAGTTTATCATTTCATACTTATTTTACCCTTATTATTAATTACTGAGTTAGAAACTTCAAAGAATAGTTAGTGACCGCACAACTTTAAAGTATGTTTAATTGATTTCAACCATTAGGGGTCTTAGTAATAATTAGAAGTGATAAAATAAAATTGCCATTGATCTATTAGTGACTTCTTAAGGAGTGTGTCAAGTCAATACAGAATAAGTAAAAATGGATGGAGGGAGTAGCTTTTGCTCACATATGAGACACCATTAACTTAGTAGAAAAATTGCATATTTTTCAAGAGAACATTTCCATAAAAAACATTTGCCGTCGTATCAAACAAACCCTTAGTTATCCATGATACTCAAGAATGCACGATATTTCGAGACCGATATTTCAAACGTCTTTGGTGGATACTTTGCTCAACAATGAAGATAAGAATTAGGACAGTCTAAGAACTATATATCATAAGATACTGTTCATAAATTTCAACATCCATGAAAGTGAAGTGAAAGCACCAAAAGTTAATTCACTGATCAAAAGCCGCTTTCTCTGTTATTTTAACTGAATACAATAATTGATATCGTTCCTGATTCTCAGGTCCAAAATTTGCGCGGGTAGCGAGTTGAAATAAGTATTTACCCCTCATCTTTTTAATCTTTTTGCAATTTCAAAGCACTTCTTTACATATGTGGTTTGGTGTCCTTGTCTTTCTTTCTTTTTTTTTTTTTTTCAAGAGCAGATTATAACAACGGATCGATGTGATATTCTCTACTCAAAATTGCCAAATTTGGGAGATTTCATTTTGTAGCATTACAAATTTTATTTGAGGGAAAAGGGTCAAAAATGCCCCTCTACTTTGGGAAAAAGGCTAAAAATATACTCCGAACTAATTTTGGTTCAAAAATACCCTTCCGTCACAATTTGCGGAACTTTTTGACCAAGTAAATGGAGGCGTGCGTGAAGAATCTTTAATCCATGCTACACATGAAGAAAATAAGGAAAACATAGACAAAATTAATTATGCATATGCTTATTATTTTTGGACAAACTTTAAGGATCATTGCTAACCTGTTCCCCTTTGCCTTGCCAAGTTTCCAATCAATATTATCTTATCTTTTCTCTGTAAAATTTCTTCTTCTTTTAATTGGTGAGCAAATGGTGGATTTACTAAGTTGTGTTATGAGTTTTTTTACCTTTCCTTTTCTGTTTCTTCATTTTTTCTTTTCTTAATTTTGAGTTATAGTCCTAGTTCAATAATCACGTGGAATATGTAAAAGAAGAGTCTGGATTATGTGATTGTTTACTTTTTTATGATTGGAACTAAGTGGCGGGTAAACGAAAGTTTTTCTCTTTTGACTTGTCAAATATTATAAATTAGACCAAAGTTAGGATCACTGAATGGGTGTAATAATAATAAGATTAAACATTAAAAGACGCTCTATGCGCGAGACCATCAAACTGATATCCACAATTTAACTTTGAAAACAAAATGCCCTCTTATGTAATTATGAGAGGAAAGTAATGAATTACTAATGCAGCCTGAATTTTCATTAAGAGAAATTAAAATTTGAAAAGTAGATAGCTAGTGTCAACAAAATTCAACTAAAGTATACAATTACATATAAATAAAAAAAAATTGACCCATCTCCGCAATATAATTTTCTTGCTAAGGGGTGTCAATTAACTAATTCGGGTCTTCGACAAGATATAGCTCCTCCCTTGACTGTATAGATGAATGAACGAACACTATGTGAGTTTAATATCTATCTTGTGAAATGTCGCTATAATGTAAAATTCTGATCATATTCCACATTAACCAAATACATGTCTGACATAAATAAGAATGTTGATTATAACCTCAAATAATCAGGTGAAAACAGAATCAGAATCTGCAGTCTTCAGGTCATGGACCAGATGACTTGATAAATCCTCTATCCCGCTACTTCTTGTCCTTCTTTAGGAACAACGTCAAGTTCGTTATAATCAATAAGACAAGTCAATCATGAGGGAAGAGCTTTCCAAATCCTATTATCTGAAAAAATGCTAATAGTGTTTATTTTATTTTAGAAAAGATAAGAGCGAAAATGAACCAAAAAAATTTCCTAACTGACCAGTCAAATGCAAGTTAAGTAAATGATATCCTTGTAGATACCGTCGGACCTCTCTATAACAATATTCGTATTAAATAACATCTCTTTATAACAATCAAGTTTTTTCGGAATCGATTTTTTATGTTATAGTGTACTTCTTTATAACATCATTTTACCTTTAAAAGCAACAATCAACTTTATAACAGTATACTCTTTGTAAAACCACCCCCATATAACAACAATCTTCTTTTTTAATAATATAATAATTACCCATCTTTATAAAAATATAATATCATGATACCAATAATAACTGTAGAGATTTTGACCAAAAATTTGATCCTTTAATACATAATTTATGACAAAGAATAGCATTTGAGTATATATAGATATAAAGATTTTCTTCGTTATACTAAGTGTGATAAAGCTTAGAATTTAACAATTAAAAATAAAAAATTAAATTTTACACATCTTTTGTGCATATAACAACGAAATATTATCTAAATGGCAATGCTGTTATAGGTGTATAACAGTCATTCTCTATAACAACAACAAAAAATTCGGACCCAACGATGTTGTTATAGAGAGGTTTGGCTGTATAATTTTTTTTACTTGATTTAAGTCGGGCCTCTACAAGGCGAACTCAATCCATGTTCTTCAAACACTAAGATCCGTTAGAGTTTCTTAGAAGCTATTCTATCCTAAATCCTAGTTCACACCTATAAAAAGAGTACATATTCCCTTAAGAGACATCTTGTATATCCCATAAACTCTTGGGTATTCATAAAGATATCAAACATCAAATACTATTATATTTATCGAAGTTGATTGAAGTGATCATCAAGAGACGTTCTTCCTCAAGATCAACTCGAAATATTGAAGAACTGTCCAACTTTCTTGGTGATCAAATACATCACACGGAGGTCTTCATCATCCCAAGTCCGAGAAATACGCTATTAATGTTTCTCAAATTACGCAGAAAATTTAGTATAGAAGAATCATGAGAACAAATAGAATTGCACTCACACTTAATTAATAAAATTACTTTTCTTTAGTTTTGTGATTGCAGTTTATTTTTTATATTTCGAAAAAATTTGTTGCAAATAACAGCATCTCTACCGCACAAAGGTAGGAGTAAAGTCTGCGTACATTCTACCCTCTACAACTCAACTTGTGAGATTCACCGTAAGTATGTTGTTGTCGTTGTTGCTGCAACTAATCCTAGAGGCTTTTCACATCTGAAAGTTGGACACTATCCCAAAACGCCGCAAGTCATAAAGTAAAGCAAACCAAAGTTGGCTAAGCTTCACATAGGTGGCGGATCAAAATATTAAAGAAAAAGGAGGGAAAAAAGGAAGAAAAAGAAATGATGAGAGAAGAATGTGGCACGCCTGTTAGTGTGAAATCATCCATCATTACCTTTTACTAATTATCTCTTTATTTCTTATGCCTTTTCTTGTTTTAAAATGATGCCAATCTTGTAATGCATTCGTGTACCACATTCAATGTGCAAAGGTTATGGACGATTTTCTATATATATCCTTTGTCAAAGGCTATTATTAAATAATCTTTTATTATCAATAAAGGTTGTAGTGGAGTGGTATGTAATTTTTCATCCTTAATCAAAAGTTTTAATCGCATCCGACTTAGATATAGATTATTTCCAATAAGGGTTGTAGTGGAGTGGTAAGTACTCATTGTGATAAGTACTCATTCATCCTTAATCAGAGATCTCGAGTTCGAGTTCTGGATGTGTAACTGCTTTTGTTAGGGAACGCTTACCTCTTAATGGTGAAATTTTTTAGCGAGAATTCAGATTTAATCGAGCTTCAATGTGGTAACGAACCTGGCAGAAACCTTGAAAAGATGAAATTGGAATGAGTAGTTGAGTCTTTTATGAGAATTCATAGACAATTCGTGTTTCCTTTTATTGCAAATGAATGGTTGAATATAGTTTGCTTGAAGGTGAAGCATGTGTAATCATGAAATTCGAATACTTAGCTTTTTTGCATAGAATTTGCTAAAAATCCTCTAAGCACCTTTTGAGAATAATTCATGGTGAAGCTTAATCCTCGTGATTTTTTAAATCTAATGCCATAATTAGAATCAATTTATAAATAAGCTACTACTAACAAAGACGTAGCATAGGTTTATCTGCATGGAGTAATGCACATTGAGGTTGTCTATAAGAAAATACTAAAAGATGTGAGCATTGTTTGGGTTTAACCAGAACCAATTTTCATTAGAAAAGAATGAGAAAGTATTTCTTTCTAAATCATTAATTGATATTTGATTATACGTAAAGATTAATATTTTTAAGAAACATCATCCGACAATTCGAATACAGCTTATAACATGATCTGATAACTCTGCATGCAAAATAGAGAAAATAACCAGCCATAACAGATTAAATTATTACACTGATAATTTCAAGCGTGGAAACCCCAGAAATCGTAGGATTGATTCTAAAAATAATAAAATAAATAAATATGTCAAAATGTTTTTTTTTCCCACATCTATTAACGTATACAATTAAATTCATAAGATTATATGTTCGTGGGTGAAATGTTAAAATAAAAATAAATGAAGGTTACATAAAATAGTTTGTTTTAAATTAATTAGTAGCTAATTAGTTTTTCTTTTCTATCGCGAAAAACATAACAGCTTAAACGACAAAACAACGAATAATGATTTCTCTATATTAAGATTACCTTAAAGAACATATTACGCAACATTTAGTACAGAATCTTGTTCCCCCACCCACCTACGCTAGCATACTTGAGTACATGCAAAGCTAAAAACTGAAGGTGTTAGCTTACAAACAGGTTGCGGGGAACTTACCATATAGGTTGTGGGGAACTTACAAACAGGGAAATAAATTCTTAAGACAATTACTTTTGTAAGACGAGTTTTTTTTGGTTTTCCACCCGGTATCCGGTACTCGCATTGGAGCCCGACTATATGCGAATTCACGCCGCGACACTAAAAAAATTTGTTAATTTACGGAGGTTGAAAGTTGTAATTCGCGGAGGTTTTAGCCTCTTCTAGCAAATAGTGGAGGCTAAAACCTCCGCAAATTGTAATTTTTAACCTTCACAAATTACCTATTTTTGTACTGCGAGAGCCCCATTCGGGAGGAAGCACTCCCCACCAAATTTTTTTTTATATCCAGAGCTCAAATTCGAGACTTCTAATTAAGGGAGGAGCAGGATTAGAGAATTATATTGAAATTGCTATAGTCTCAAAATTATTCACTCCGTAGTATGTGTGGACCTAACTGATCAAAGAACTTTCTTTAGTTTAGTTTCATTTATGCAAACTAATTAGTTCCCCCGGGGGGATTTAGGGGGTGGGAGGCTGCTCATTCAGTAAAAAATTACACTGTATATATATGATAGATTTTCTGTATTTGTGTACATATGTAAGTTTTGAATACCCAAATAAATTCAAAAAAATTATTTCAAGCGGTCCAGGGTGTTCAAAATCCTCTCTAGCGTCCAGGCACAACATTATTTTTATGTTTAACTTTTGTTATTTTTTTCCAAACACTCCTGAGTGAAAATACTAAATTCGCCACAGCCCCTCTCTCTCTATTTTCCCAACACATAGCATCAGCTGATGCATGTGTGAAATTGTAGTTGGTTAATTGACCAATTTGGATTAGAGGTTCAGTTCAACTTGGGCTAGGATGTGACTCAATCTAGAGGTCCACGAAAAGCCCATTATTTATTTACTGGTCAACAAATTCTCATTTGTTTTTGTGCGGAATGTCCTATCAAAGGCACTGGTCTTTAACTTTTGGCCCTCAAATTGGTTGTCTTTAATTTTTGGCCTTTGCTAAAAATCTCTTGGTTCTGAGTTCGAACCCCACTTAGTCAAAATTAAAAATAAAATAAAATCGCAAGGTAGAATTTGAAGTCGTAAGATAGAGTTTTGCCTCAAACTCAACCTGATAAGGCAGAATTTGAGGCAAACTCTGTCTAAAGGTAGAGGTTTCCATTAAGGCAATTTTTTTTTTATTGAGTTGAAATTTTACAAAATTTTGCCTTAAGGTCTAATTTTTTCCCAAATGGGCCTAATTTTGTTACGAAACTTTGCCTTGCGATTTTTTTATTTTTTTTTATTGAGCCGGGGTTTGAACATAGAACTTCGAGGTATTAGGTGAAGGCCAAAAACTAAATATCACCAATTTGAGGGACATAAATTAAAGACCAGTGCCTTTGAAGGACAATCGTGCAAATGACCAACAAATTCTACATTATCAGGCTTGGGCCTATTATCCGATTAACTGGGTTTTTCTGTAGAACTCTTTGAGTTGGGCATTCTGGCCCATAATTTCCATGAGTGAAATGGTATACCGCTCCAAGGTATAAATGTTCAACAATCATCTTTACTTTAGCCAAAGTATTAATTATAACGGAGTTTTAAAAAGCATAATTGATTTATAAAACTTGTAATCTAAAATAGTCATAGATATTTGTATATTTATAAAATATCCCCTTAAGCGTAAAATGAAAAGTTTGAAATTAAATTGTTATTTACTAAAATATGTCATTTTTTTTAACTAATTAAAAAAATGAAAAAATGCCGCATAAACTAGGACAAAGAATGTATCCCATAAGACATAACAGAAGAGTTTCAGGATCTAATATAATATCACATTATTAAAGTGAGTAATTGATAAAATTTTCTTTTGCAGGACAAAAAAAAAAAAGAAAAAAAATCCAACATTCAGTAGGCGTTTGGTCACAGATATCAAAAACAAATTCACTTTTTTTGGAATTTTTGAAGTTGAAGTTGGACTTGTGTTTGACCATAGTTTTTGAAATTGTAGTTTTTGATGAATATAATTGTAAAAAAGTGAATTTTTTTTGAGAAACAAGTTTTTTGAAAAATAAATTTTTTGAGTTTTTAATATTTCAGAAACAAATTGTGTTCGGAATATTTATGGCCAAACGCTCAAAAGCGAAAAAAGTGAAAAAAATTTCCAAAAAAAAAAAAAAACTTTTATGGCCAAACCGCACCTCAGGACCGAAGCAGATAACGTCAACCACACAAGCATAGTCTGATCAATATATATTTGTGTCTCTATAAATGGGATCCTTTTTTCCATTTACACAAATTAATCATCAAAATCTACTATTCTCACTGCAATATTCCAGCTTTAAATCTCACTTGAACAGATCAAGCTTCGTAGATTGTACAGAGTAGCTACGGAGTTGTACCTCACTAGTTCTTCTTCACACTCTGTATAAGCCAGGTTCTTGCTTCGATTCCTCTTTAACTTAATTTTCCATTATTCAAATTTTGGTTATATATACAGTTTGTGTATGTGTTTGCTTGTCTGGTTTCTAAAATATATGCAAATAGAACTTTCTTTCAAATAATGACATTGAACTCTCCATAGAAGATCCTTAATTATTCCAATTAGCGGATTAGATAACGTTCAAACTCGATTGTACCTATTTTAGAACCGCCACTGTACTACTCTCTTCGTTTCAATTTGTTTGTCTTAATTAATATTTGGAACCATAATTTATTTGAAATATTTTGAATTGTTAAGAGCCTGTTTTGGATTGACTTATAAGCCTAACTTATGGCTTTCGGCTCATTTTTTGTTATTTTAGCTTAAAAACAAGTGTTTAAAACCACTTTTTTTATCTTATCCAAACACTATAAAAGTGCTTAAAAGCTGTTTTGACTTAAAAACACCTAAAATAAGTCAATGCAAACATGCTCTAAAATAACAAAATAAGCCAATGCAAACATGCTCTAAAAATAAGTGTTTAAAAGCACCTTTTATCTTATCCAAACACTACAAAAGTGCTTAAAAGCACCTAAAATAGGCCAATGCAAACATGCTCTAAGTATTGTGACTTATAATACTTTTTATGTAGTTTCTAAATATGTAAATTTTATTTCAGGAAAATTAAAGATGTTATGTCTGGATTCACGATCTTACATATGTTGATGAGAATCGGCATTAATCAATCATGTATCGGACTCACCATAAAGATCACTCAACAATGTGGCAAATCACATTTTTTAAGTCTACGAATTGGAAGCAGGAATTCTCCGCCTTTTCTTAGCTTGGCACCTACTTTAGAACCATCCTTTTCTAAGTATGAAAAAGCTTCCTTAGCACCGAACATTAGTTAATTTGACCCTCGTACTTCGAATCAAGCCGCATAAATTGAAACACAGGGAGTATATTCTAATGGCTAATCCTCAACCTCATGTAGTCATGCTACCTTTCCCTGCACAAGGCCATATCAAACCAATGCTTATGTTAGCCGAGGTTCTTTGCCACGCTGGATTTCGAATCTCATTCGTTAACACAGACCACATTCACAACATCATTGTTGAAAACATTGACAAATCACCATTAAGTCAATTCCCTGGTTTTCGCTTTTTGTCCATTCCTGATGGATTACCGCCAGAGCATCCTCGCGATAGTTCATCAATCAAGGACTTATTCACTTCTATTAATTCCACGGGTAAAATCATGTTTAGAGATTTAATCATCTCGCTGTTGAGAAGAGATGATTTAGAGCGCGAGGAGATTTGGCATGCACCGTGTTGTATTATTGCTGATGGGATAATGTCTACTTTGGCCATTGATGTTGAAGAAGAGCTTGAAATGCCAGTCATTACTTTTCGCACTTACAGCGCTACCTGTACTTGGGTTTACTTTCATCTGGAGAAGCTTATCGAGCAAAAGGAGATCCCCGTGCGCGAAGGTGAGAAATCAATTCAATTTTCAACTTGAATTATTAGAGGTATATTTAAGTAAAATGACTCACTCATTGGGCGTTTCTGGTATGTTACATTCCTGTTTTCCTACTCCCTCCGATCCGTCCATTTTAACTGCCAGTTCAGTTCTTTTCACTCACATTAAGAAAATCAATAAATACAAATAGTTTACTAAGTTATCTTTATTTATTAGATGTTTTGTGAGAGTTAAGCAATATTGAAAAAGACTAATTATTTAATGTCAAGGGTATAGTAGGAACAACTCTCAACTTTGGTCTTGAATTTCTAAAGTGACACTTATTTTGGGATAATTTTTTAAGCTAAGCGACCGTTAAAATGAGGGGATGAAAGTAATTTCTAGTTTATGATTTAGTCTGTGTTCACTTTTAATTAATTTCCTTCTGTGAAACAACAATGTTGTGTTTTAGGAGATGAAGACATAGATCGTCTAGTAACTTGTATCACTGAGTTGGAAAAAGTTTTGAGGCGACGAGATCTTCCAAGTATTTGCAGATGTGAAGTTGATCCTTCAATCTTGAAATTTTTCTTGGAACAAACCTCAAAAATGAGGAGGGCCTCAGGTCTAATACTCAACACTTTTGAAGACCTTGAAGCCCCTATTATAAGACAGCTTCATTCAATTTATTCCAAAGTCTACACTATTGGTCCACTACAGGCTCTCTTGAAATCTCAAATGGACGACTCACCGGTCGCTGGTGCAGCGACCGGTAGCCTGAGGCAAGAAGATAGAACTTGCATCGCGTGGTTGGACAAACAACCTGCGAAATCTGTAATATATGTTAGCTTTGGAAGTGTAGTGGTGATGTCCCCTGACCAAATCTTGGAATTTTGGCATGGTTTGATTAATAGTGGGAAACCATTTCTATGGGTCATTAGACCAGACTTGGTTTTTGGTAATGGGCCTAATGGACTTCCAGAGGAGATTATGTGTCCGACTAACGAAAGGGGTTATGTTGTGAGTTGGGCTCCACAAGAGGAAGTTTTGGCCCATTGTGCCGTGGGAGGGTTCCTGACCCACAGTGGATGGAACTCGACTTTGGAAAGTATCACTGTTGGTGTGCCCATGATATGTTGGCCCCTTATTGTGGACCAAAAAGTGAATAGTAGGTGTGTGAGTGACATATGGAGAGTTGGAATTGATATGAAGGATTCATGTGATAGATCAACGGTTGAGAGAATGGTTAGAGTTTTAATGGAAGATAAGGATGAAGAGATTGCAAAATCAACTTCCAAGTTTGCTAATTTGGCCCAAAAGAGTGTTAGGGAAGGTGGGTCGTCGTTTTGTAATATTAACAAGTTAATTGAAGACATAAGATCAATCCAGTCCAAGAAAGATGACTGCAAAACCAAGTAAGTGATAATAAATCTAGAAGGAGCCACTAGTCTTTTATGGAGATAAAAATACAAATAGTTTGTGCTACATCATGAAGCAGCCCATGCCGAGCCATATAAATTGGTAAAATTTTTGTATCTCCAGTAAATCAACCGTACGTGAAATAAATAGGAGTACTATTTAATTTTGATATATTTTTTTTTGTATTTTTGTGTATAATTTTTATCTGTATGGTTATGCAATTTCTTTTGTGGACTTGGAACATAGCTTTTGCTCTTGGAACTAGCTGTAGCTCATGCCATCAATGCCCTTGATCTCCTCATCGTGTGATTAGATAGAACCACAAGAGAGAGGATTTTCCTTTCCTTGATGCCTATATATGAGTGTACTTTGCAACTTGCATTGAATTGTTGGAACTAGTTCATCTCATTATTGTTCCTGAATTTAGTTTGTCGAGTGATAGTAAGACTAGATGCGCAAATTCAAAGTCTAAAAGTTTGTAAAGGAAACCAGAGCAACAAGCATCACAACTAGGGCCACGCCCCTGCCACAACAGTTTCCACTTCTAGGTGAAGATACTAAGTGGAAATCTTATTATTTGTATATATTTTAAATTTTCTTTTATATTGTATGCATATATGCATCGAACCGAATCAATGACTGCGTTGACCATCATGTCAAAAGTTATAATCAATAACAACTATGTTATAGCTACATTTCTTAATCAAAGCATCAAGTAAGCGTCACGCTTGATCATGATCCATTCCTGACCCAATGAGCCTTGCAATATGAATGGGATAACTTGCACGATTGCCCTTATTCGGGGCGGGGGTTCTTTAATTTTTCCCTTCGCCTAATTATCGAGAAATTTTGAATTCAAATTTTGACTCAATAATTTTTTAAGGCAAAATTAAATCTATTCGGATAAAAATTTATCTTACGACAAACTTTTATGATCTAACTTTCACCCAAATTTAAGTCAATTCGAACAAAAATTATACCTTAAAACAAACTTGCGCCCAAACTCCGCCTTATCAGATGTAAAGTTTGAATTTAAAATTCTTAAATCTCTATCTTGCAATTTTTTAATTTTTTAATTGAACGAAATTCAAACCCAAAATCCATAAATTTATAGGCGAAGTACAAAAATTAAAGACCAATAATTTGAGGAGCAAAAATTAAAGAAGCCTTTGAAGGCCAATCCGCGCAACCAAATGATAGGAATGATCTTGGCGTAAACCAATATAAAATTCTTAATGATGGGCCTCGCATCACCTTAAAGTTCAACTAACAAATTCTGTCAGAAACTTGGCTCCGACTCACAAGATAGCCTTGGATTCGTACCATCTTCAAATGCCATTGTGCCAATGCCTTCAAAAATAAGAAAATTTTGAGATCCCAATTCTTGAATATTTTACAAACAAACAAATTTTATTATTGTTACAAATTACAAAAACTTACAACATGACCAAATACTCATATATCTCACACCATAATCAAGAAAATAAGAAAATGCCACACAAAGCTCACTCACAATTAGTATTAAGTACTAAAAAGATAAATACAGCATTAATTAGCCACTAATCTCAATGGTTTTGACCTCAGGTTTCTTAATCTCCTGTTTAGGAATAGTAACAGTAAGAACCCCATTCTCCATACAAGCCTTCACCTCATCAAGCTTAGCATTTTCAGGTAGCCAAAACCTTCGGCAAAACTTGCCACGTGGCCTCTCAACACGTCTCCACGTCTCATTCTCCTTCTTTTGATCTTCTTTATCAGCACCCCTAATCTCACCACTTATTTGCAAGACCCTTCCTTCCTCAACTTCAACTTTAACTTCCTCTTTTTTTAATCCTGGAAGATCAGCTTTGAACACATGAGCTTCTTGAGTTTCTCTCCAATCGACACGTGGATTGGCATACTTAGAGGTTTCATCATGAGTTGAGTCAATTAGGCTAAGGGGTCGGAAAATATCGTCGAGCATTTTAGGAATTAGTGCCATTTGTTTTTGGATAGCTAAGTGAAATGAAGTAAATAAGAAGCCAAGTTGGATCACTTTGTTGGAAATTTTTGTGCTTGCATTGTTGATTAAGCATGTGCCAATATTTATAGGGACTTTCTTGACAATTGAAATTTCGAGGGGGTTCTACATTTGTGTCACCTTTTTTAACGTGGCATCTAGAGTTCGCCAGTCTTATGTAAAAGGTGCTTTCTAGAGAGGAGAGGAAATGTTGTCTTCTAGGGAGTACTCTCTTCATCCCAATCCAATTCATGCAGTGTCTATATTTTGAGAGTCCAATAATTTTTTTACCTAATTTTTTATGTTATTTTTAAATTTTTTTAGCTACAGTGGTTTATCATCTTTTTTTTTTTTTTTAGTTTTTAAATATGCAAATTTTATTTTGAAAAATTTAAAAGCTTTATGTCTTATTTTGCGATTAAATTTTTAAAAGAGAAAATGGTCAAAAATGTCCCTCTACTTTGGGAAAAAGGTTAAAAATATCTTTCATTACAAATTTATGTCAAAAATACCTTTCCTTTCATTAAAGTTTTCAAATATATCCCTGTGAAATCCCTAACATAACCCAATTTTATTGTTAAACCGGCTTCATTTAAAATCAACCTAACTACATAAAAAACTCATATGTGATCAACTTGTTCCTGAGTAGGGGGTGGATGTTCGGTTCTTCGGTTTGGTTTTATCAAACTTCGGTTTCGAGTTTTTGAAGGTTGATACGGAACACTGAACCAAACTAGTTCGGTTCGGTTCTTTCGGTTTCGGTTTTTTGAAATTCGGTTCGGTTCGGTTTAGGTTTTTTTAATTTGGTTTTTTTTATATGATATTAGAAGCGATTCCATTCACACTAATTCATATTCTCAAAAGCAATAAAAATAAAATTGATAAATTGAAATCAAAATCAAACAAACAGGATACACAAGAACATAAAACCATAACCATGATATAAGATTACTAGGTGTTATATAAATATCGTAAGAATAATTAAGAAAACACATAAATGGCACACATTAATCCTAAATACACATCCTAGTCACCTTTCTTTGTTAAGAATATTTGATTTTCTCAACTGAAGTGGAAAATTAGGGATACAATTGGGTTTTTTTGGGCTTAAACTTAATGGGCCTGGACTATTTTAATTTTTTTGGGTAATGTATTAAATTTCGGTGGGCGTTTGGTTCGGTTTTATCAAACTTCGATTTGGCTATTTCGATTTTGATTTTTTGAAGGTGGACACCAAACACCGAACCAAACTAGTTCGGTTCGGTTCCGTCGGATTTTTCGATTTTCAGTATTTATGCCCAGCCCTACCGAGTACTATATCTGGAGCCACTAGGCACAGGAGCGGGTAACCCATATGAGTTTTTTATTAGTTGAGTCGGGTTTAAATGGAGCGGATTTAAAAATAAAATCGGGTTATGTTGGGGATTTCCGTTAAGAAAGGAGTATATTTGAAAACTTTAATGACCGGAGGGGTATTTTTGACTCAAATTTGTAATGGAAGATATTTTTAGCTTTTTTTTCAAAGTAGAGGAATATTTTTGATCCTTTTCTCTTTTTAAAAATTAGTTCTAAAAAATTGAATTATACATAAATTGGGTTCAGTGGGGGTAGTATTCAACGGAAAGTTCTGGCCTTTGTTTCTTCAAAGGATTGTTTACTCGCGTCTCCTTTCCAAAATTGAACCTAAAACTAAGGATACCAATGTTTGCATATGAAATAGTGGAGAAGGAAGAAAGCTACGTATTTTAGTATTTTCAATCTAGCGTATACTATTTCAATTATTATTTCATCATATGTACCTGTTTTCCTATAAGTGAGCTTTTGTTCATCTTTCATAAACAAGCTCTTGAAATCGTACACTAGTGCCCAGACGTGAGATCTTAATGACTAATATAGAGGACGAGTAAATGTTTGAGATTATGTTTTAGTATATACTTTTAATATAGTTTGATATTGTCTGCTCTGGGTCAAGTCTACAAGTTTTTTTTTTTTTTTTTTTAAAAAAAAACCTCACATCATTAAGAGATCTCTACACTTATATATTGACTCTGTTCTTTTTAGTTATTAGTGTGAGACTTTGTTTGCGCACCTAACAATTTCCCCCTCGAAGCAAGTTCTATAGGGCCCTTCACCACGACCAACGAGTCGTCCCCTCGAACTAAGTTTTATGTGGCTTATTATCACAATCCACAGGTGAATTTCCAACATTCATTGTGTGTCAGCCATATCGTCTGAGTATTTACGGCAATCGAAGTCCGATATTAAGAAAAGTTGCCAAAAGGATAACTGGCTTGTGACAGCCAAGCGTTCAAAGCAATTTTACTTTTTGATTGTGTGGGCGTTGCCAAACTGGGCCCCTTGCATCTCTCTTCCATTGTCATACTTGTCTCGTCGAACTTGAACTCTGATACCAATTGTCGGGTTCAATCAGCCCGCAAATACTCTTAACATATTGTGATATTGTTTTGCTTTGGACCAAGCCCGCACGATTTTTTCTAAATAATCTCACACCATTAAAAGATTCCTACACTTTATATATTGGCTCCTAATATTTTCAGCTATCACTGTGAAATTTTGTTTGTGCACCTAACATTATATTAGTATATTTACTTTACATCTTATACTTTTTAGCAATCTTGAGGCCTATCATAATTTTTAGAGATTAGCTAATATCCTCTGTCAGTGTAAGGTTTTTTTTACACATTCAGGTAATTTTCACTGGCAATTGCCGGTTATCAGCTCTTCTAATAATTTTTAGTTTTATTTCTCTCTCTGTCTCTTTTTAAACCCTTGCCAAGTTATCTCTGTAATTCTCTCTGCTCTTTTAACTCTTCAGATCTGTTTTTATGTTCTCTCTCCTCATCTATGGCTTTCATCATCCTTCCAACTCTGTCAAAGTGATTAGAGCTTTATTTTATTTCCAACACAATCTAGTCATGTTTGGACTTTTTTTTGTACATCATTTATTTTTTGTTGAAACCATCTTCTAATTGCAACTTCTTGTGAATTTTCTCTTCTTTGTTTGAAAAGTTAAAACTCATATAAAGAGACTTTGTTTCCCATATGCATCTTTTATGCTAATTGATGTTCATTTACAATAATTTAGTTTGAGATTCCTTGTGGTGTTGCAACCAGTTGGCTTTCTCGTATCCGCTATCTCTTCACATCTTGCAAATTTTTTACTTGATGTTATTGTTTATATATAACTAGTGAACTTGTCCGCGCTTCGCGCGATTGTATATTACATTATAAGTTTAGTTGTACAGATAAAATAAATATTTTATAATACCAAAAATTACCCACAAATATATCGTAAAAACATGTAGAAGCAAAAAAAAAACAAATTTATAACAAAACATACATATAAAACATTAAACATAAAAACAAATCCATGCATACCTTTTTTGTTAATTTATAATGAAAAAGTTCTTGCAGAAATGAATTATCGACCATTTGGGAAAAAGAAATTAACTTTTATTAGTAATTTTATTTAGATGTAGTTTTCAGTTTTCATCCATAATGAGAGAAAAGGTCTTTCACTGAAAAATAGTGCTATTAAACGCTTAGTTAAACTGTGCCTAAATCATGAAGTTCGGTAAAGTCAGGCTTCACCTCATCTTATCTTTTGTATTTTAGTGCAGGCATTAAGATGTTAATCCATGTGCATCTTCAATCTCCACGAGTGAATTCTATCGTTAATGACACAACACTATATACATAAGTTAATTAATTTCATATGTTTTCATTATTTTGTCCAAATAATTAATTCTTTGTGTTTACAGTTATAACTTACAACTTTTTATCTCCATTGTTAACCCAAAAAAAAAAGGTTTTTATCTCCATAACTTTATAATATATGAGTTTACAATTAAATTTGGGTAGTTAAACTTTGTGAGAATTTGAATGCCTCCTCGTTAGGCAACTTTTCATTCATCTTTGGAATGAAAAAAACATAAGCACGTTTAACTTATATAATTAATAGAGGTGATTCATAAAAAGGATAAAAATATAATTATATTTTTTAGTCAAGAGATGTGTCACATCATTCTTCTTTTGCACTTAAAGCTCTAATATACTTAACCCTTTTTGACACTTTTCGCTCTTGATTACTTTGTTCATAATTAAAAATTAAAAAAAATAAACAGTTTATTGCTCTCACTGAAATATTTTGAATTTTTATATTTTATTATTTTGAAAATGCAAAAATAAATATTGTTCTTAGCAAGGAGAAGTGCAAAAAAAAAAAAAAAAAAGAATTTCTCATAAGTAATTTCTTGAGATCTCTCTATTAAATTCACCATTGTACAACGGTTTCTCATTCTTAATAAGTAGTCGTATTTGATCATGTTGCAAATCATTCTTGCTACATAAAGCTACATAAAATTGTAGCCGCCAAGTAACTCTATCGACCAAGTAACTATACCGGTACTCTATGCTAATCTTGTTTAAGCAAAACAATAGCGAGTTATAATTAACACCAAAATAGAAAACATATAATTGAACATCAATTCTGAACTATGATTTCTTGGTAAAATAACAATCTTCTCAATGAAAAAAGATAATGAATAGAAAATACGAAAAATAAAAAGTTACCAAGAGGATAATCATATCTAATTAAGCTTATCATCAAGCAGGTCCAAGATGCTCCCTGCAAAACGTTAGTGAATGAACATCAATTTGAACTATGATTTCTTGGTTAAATGACAATCTTCTTCAAGAAAAAAAATAATGAATAGAAAATACGAAAATTAAGACAATTATACAATAAAAAGATACAGAGAGAATAATCATGTCTAATTAAGCTTATCATCAAGCGGCACTACACATTCAAGATGCTACCTGTGCTTGGTTTCTCTCCTTTCTGTGATGAAATCTCTATTGTTGAATCTTGAGGATTTACATGAATGCAATGGGTGATGACCCAATAACCACAATTGTTATATAGCCTACCTTCATAACTTAAACTTTTCATCTCCATAGCTTTTTAATATATGAGTTTATTATAATTAAATATAGCCATTATTGGGGTAGTTAATTTTTATAAGGACTTCAATGCCCCATACTCTTCAGACGTTTCAATATTAATCTACGTTTGGAATGAACAAACGTTAGCACATTTTACGTTTCATTCATTTTTGGAATAAAAAAACTTTAGCACATTTAACATATATAGATAAGAGAGTTAATTAATTATTGATTTTTCTTAGTTTTTTCCCTTAGCATATAAATGAGAAAAATAGGGAAAATGTTAAAAAAAAAGAGAAAAAAGATAATGTGTTGCTTGGCCAAAAAGAGGTGTCACATCACTTTTTCTATTCCTTGCTTTATTTTATATATATATATATAATCATGCTGGTGATTTTAATTAGGTGTCATAACTTTGTCATAACTTGTATACTAAATTAGAACTATGAAATTAATTGTTAATACTAATTAATACTATAAGTTATGAAGATGAAGGGGTGCGAGTTTTGGAGATGAATTTTTAAATTCAAATAAAATAATTAAAAATGATATAAAAAGCCAAAAAAAGGAGAAAAAAGATAAATAGAATCTTTGGCCATTGAGAGATGCCACATAAGATTGTTTATTCCTAGCTTTATATTATATATTGATTGTAGATAAATTACAAAACTTGTTATTCTACATGAATAACTGATTATAATGCTGTAACATTTTCATGAAAAATATATATAAGAAAAGGCTAAAGGAATTCAAGACTAAGCTAATATTGATTAAAGCTAATGGACTTTTCGTACACTGTACGTCAATATATACATATATAATGTATTTATGAAACTGAAATGGGACATAAAGAAATATCGCAAAGAGTGGTGATTGTGATTGCTTTAATGGTGTTGAAAAGACTATAAAACTGAAGCGATGAAGATAAAAAAAGAGTCAGTAGAGTGCGTGGAATTTTTGGTAAACAAAGTTATAATCCTAATTAAATTCTGGTAGAATAAATGTAGTGTCCAAGTTGCCTTGTACTACTAATTTCCTTATTTAAAATTTTAATATATGAGGAGTTACTGGAATTAGGATTTAAAATTACCTGATTGTGTAAAGAAAATCTTACACGATAGGATATTAATTAATCTCTAATTTTCATGCCAGTTAAAAATATCGAGAAATTTTAGTACTTTTAATTTCTACTATGCATTTGTTGGTATGAAATGAATTTATTGGTATAGCTAATTTCAACTTATTTGAGATTCAAGCCTAAATTAAGATACTATTTAAGTTGAAATTGAAATGCCTAAGTTTAGAGGGTTGTTCATTTATGTTACATTTAAATTAAAAATATCAATTTTTAGACACTTAAAATAATATTTGAAGATTATTAATGCTGATTTTCTAACTATTTTTCCAGTGTGTTCGAGATAAGAAAGGTATTTAAGAAGTACTAAATTTATTTTAAAAAATTTCTGTCGAACTTTCTAGAATCCTCCTCTGTTTCCTATCCAATAATTAACCGACGAACATCCTAGATTACACTGGAACTTCACAAGTCTTTTGGATCATCACCCTCCAGTTCGAGACAAGCCCAATATAAATATCACAACCCCGTTGTTCTTTCATCATCATATAAGACAAATCAAACGCTACAATAGAAAGTCCAATTTCAAGCTTAATACAATATTCTCTGTTTTCTTCAATTAAAAAATAAAGAGTAAAGAAAATGTCTTTAATTCCAAGCTTTTTTGGTGGTCGTAGGAGCAACGTCTTTGACCCATTTTCTCTCGACGTATGGGATCCCTTTGAGGGCTTCCCAACTTCAAACACCATCGCAAATTTCCCATCATTTGCTCGTGAAACTTCTGCTCTTGCAAATGCAAGAATCGATTGGAAAGAAACCCCACAAGCCCACATTTTCAAAGTGGACGTTCCAGGGATAAAGAAAGAGGAAGTGAAAGTTGAAGTAGAAGAAGGAAGAATATTACAGATAAGTGGTGAGAGAAGCAGAGAGCAAGAAGAGAAGAACGATCAATGGCACCGTATGGAGAGGAGTAGTGGCAAGTTTTTAAGAAGATTCAGGTTGCCTGAGAATGTTAAAATGGGAGAAATTAAGGCAGCAATGGAGAATGGAGTGCTTACTGTGACTGTTCCGAAAGAAGAAGAGAAGAAACCTGGAGTGAAGGCTATTAATATCTCTGGTTAAAATTATCAACTACCAAGTGCTTTTTGGAAGTTCTAGTCTAATAATGTATGTGTGTTTTGTGGAGTCTTTGGTTGTTTAGGGAGTTTAAAGCTTTTAATTTGAATTTATATGTATGTATAATTGTCTACTCGTGGTTGTTGGTCTTCTTCTACATCTTGTTGTAATGATCAAGAGATTAATATAGTGAGTGAGTTTAATTTCATTGTCATTGAGTTAGGTTTTTATTGTTCCTCTCTTTTTCATTGTGTTAGTTTGCTTGTTATGCGAAATGATGCTCAAGGAAATATACTTGGATCAACTGAGGTTGAAGAGGTTGACGGGCTTGGGTAGTGGAGCTAGAAATGTATATAAGGAATTTAAAATATTATTTTGGAATTCTAAATTGTGATTTAAAGTAATTATCGAACCCTTTTAACCAATTTACTGTAATTTATTTGTTTCTATATCCTTTTTACGCAATGTAAACTGATTTTCTTGTCGAATATAATTCAATTCAACATCCTTTTTTTTAAAGCTAGTTTCTCCCCTACACCCTTGTGTAAATTGAGATGTTATGAGGTAAATTATGTGTCCTCTTACGACATCTTACGAATGGACTATGGACTAGCAAGTATTTTTTTATTTTTTCTCTGTTTTTCCACCCTGTTCCATGTTAGGAAAATGATCCTCGTGGTAATGTGCTAATTAATCAACTGATTTTTAAAAAGGCTGATCGAAGAAAACATGTATCAATTTGAGCTTGATCTTGAACTTATGTTAGATTTGATTTTGTTTGAATTGATTCGTCACGATACATGAACACTTTGATAGCCGTCACGAATAATAATTTTTTCACGAATAAGTGAATTTGATCTTGACCACTTTGGTATTGATCTGTCTTCATTTTTTCAAAAAAAAAAAAAAAAATCTTGAATGGTGTTTGATTTTTTTTGATCTTTGGATATTTGAAACTTGTAGAAGAATACTTACAGCTTATAGAAAATTTGTAGCGTTTAATTCATGAACTTTCTCTCGCTTCTTATTTGAATTTCGGTACCTTTTCTGAATTATCAGAACAACTATAGATAGTTGTAGACTAGAATAGTTGTGATAAGGGAAAATTCTTTGCACAGATTGAAGTTGACAAGACGATCTTTGACATGACGATTTTTGATTGTGACTTGTACACGTGACGCATTTTCATTAGCCTTTGAATTAACGTTTTCAATAATTTTTTATCTACTTTATAAAGAATAACTATTAGGTAGCACATATGTGTTCTGACTATCTATGATGAAGAAAGTTCAATAACAAAATTGTACATCCGTCATATGAAAAAGGAAAACACTAAAACTTTGAGGCCCATTAACGGAGTAGGAGAATATTGGCTCAGTTTACTAATGACAAGTCTGATTTCTAATATTTCATGGGCATTTTTTGACCAAATACTAAATGAAAGGTATTTTTGTTCTATTGTCAATATCTCAATGGCTTTTTTGGCCCTTTTCTATTTTGGTCCCTGTGATATAAAAATAAGCACATTTGACTTTTAATTAATTAAATGTGATCTTTTAATCCTTTTTATATGAAAAATATATATCCTTTTTCTCTTTTGTTGATGCCAAAGGAGGAGCACAAAGAAACTTTGTCAACTACAAAGGTATAGTTTTCAACTTCAAGTCGACTAGATTAAATTCTAATGAAACTTTAATATTGATGATAGTCGACTAAAACTCAAGGAAGTTGACTACAATTGTGACTCTTAAATTGTCACCATAAAGATGAAGATATTCTTATGGTTAAGGTTTTAACGATGATCAATATAATTGTTCAGGCAAACCTTTATGAAAAGCTACAAAGGAGAAAGAAAGCAGAATCAAAGCATTAAAGAAGGAAGCCACATATGGAAAGTCGATTTACTCATTTATGAAGTAAGTCTAGCCGAAATCAATGAAGATCTGCCAGCAAAGGACTTAATAACTCAAGAAGTCTTTCAGCAACAAAGGCGGAAAGAAATAAAGAAAAAACGGACAATTAATAAAGTCAAGAAAGCAATAAGGAAGAAGATTTCACCGCTTATTACGAAGCAAGATTTACGGAGACTTGAAGGTTGTCAAAGAAAACAAGTTTCAATGAGTTAATGACTGCTCAATCAACCAATCCAAAAGAGGAAAAGAGCAATTAAAGATCGCTGCAAAGCAAGACTAGAAGATCTCTCCAACACCATATTTTCCAAGACCGATACTCTTGGGTTGCCATCTCTGTCAAAGAGCCTAACTTCCCTCTTTCATCATCATGTGTGTTGACTGAATCTGAAGTGTATATTTAGATTATACAATTACTTAGTTGAGATAAGGCAAAGAGAGAGAGAATCGATTGAGAGAATTCAGATCTAGAGAGATGATTAATTGAGAAGAAGAAATATCATTTCATTGTGTATATAAATTGTGAGTACAAGAGGGTATATATAGATGAGTATATTCTCATCTTCAGCTAACTAACTCCAGCTAGCTATAGCTGTCATCCGACTCCACCTCTAACTACTTCAACTGATCATACTTAATTCTAACTGCACAATTAGTCAACTAACTAGTCAACTTAACTAATTCTCATACTCCCCCTCAAGCTGGAGGATGTAAAATGTTCAGTACTCTAAGCTTGTTGAATAGGTAAAAATGTTGTGCATGACCAAGTCCTTTTGTCAATAGGTCTGCCCGCTGTTCTTTGGTTCCAATATACTGAGTGTTGATCTTCTTTTCTTTGAGCTTGTCCCTCACAAAGTGGCAATCTATTTCTATATGTTTGGTTCTTTCAGGAAAAATTGGATTTGTAGCTATTTGCAAGGCCGTGTTGCTGTCACAATATACATCAACTGGTTGCTTGATAGGAACCCCTAGTTCTCCAAATAATCCAAGTAACCAAACAACCCCAGCAGTGGCTGCAACTAAGCTTCTATACTCTGCCTCTGTAGAACTCCTTGAGACAGTCTGTTGCTTTTTTGATTTCCAGGATATCAATGAGTCACCAAGCTTCACCAAGTACCCTGTCACTGATCTTCTGGTGTTTGGACAACTTACCCAGTCTGCATCACAAAGACTGTCAAGTTTCTAGCATCTTTGCTACTTAGAAGTATTCCCATTCCTGGACTTTTCTTTATATATCTCACAACTCTAACTGCTGCTTCCCAATGAGATACCTTTGGAGCCTGCATGAATTGGCTTAATGTTTGAATAGCAAACACAATGTCTGGCCTTGTAACTGTCAAGTATATCAATCTCTGGTATTCAGAGACATCTTCATACATCTCATCACCTGTAATTCCTGCTTCCTTGTCATATTCAGCAAATGTAAATTTTTGTTTCAGATCTATGGGAGTATATACAGGCTTGGCTGCTCCCAAACCCAAGTCTGACACTAGTTGAAGTGTATACTTCCTTTGGTTCAATAAGATGCCTTTTCTGGATCTCAACACCTCTATGCCTAAGAAGTATCTTGGCTCCCCAAGATCTTTAACTCTGAAACTTTAATGCAGTACTTCTTTGGTTTTCTGTACAATTGTTTCATCATTTCCCGTGATCAGCAAATCATCTACATAGATGAGTACAACTACAAAACTATTTCCTTCATGTTTTGTGAATAAGGAATAATCATGCAAGCTTTGCTTATACCCTACATCTGTCAAGGCCTCTGTAAGTTTGATGTTCCATTGCCTAGAGGCTTGTTTCAGTCCATATAGGGACTTACCAGCTTGCACACTTTTGACTCCCCCTGTCTCCTAAAACCTTATGGCATTTCTATGTACACTTCTTCATATAAATCTCCTTGCAAGAATGCATTGCATACATCCATTTGATATATGTTCCATCTTTTAGATGCAGCTAGTGCAATCACTGATCTCACAGTGACCATCTTGGCGACTGGTGAGAATGTTTCATGGTAGTCCAATCCTTTCTTTTGGTTGTAGCCTTTTGCTACTAATCTTGCTTTAAACCTCTCCACTTCTCCACTGGCTTTATATTTGATCTTGTATATCTATTTTGAACCAATTGCACACTTCCCTTTAGGCACACTGACTATCTCCCAAGTCTTGTTGTCCTCCAGTGCCTTAATCTCTAGTTGCATTGCATCTATCCATCTTTTGTCCTTTGATGCTTATGCAAAATTCTTAGGTTCTGTAAGAGTTGAAATGTTTGGCATGAAGCTTCTACACTTGGTGGAAAGGTTGTCATATGACAGATAATTATTTATGGGATATAGAACTGCTTCATTTGCCCTTTTTGGTATCACATAATCCTGATGCCATAATGGTTCCTTTGAGGCCCTTTCTGACTTCCTTCTTGTTGTACTTGATTCAGGTTCAACTGCAAGTGTAGAGGCTGGTGGTACATCTGCATCATTTTCTGCATGATTTGGTATAGCTGCTTCATCAACTTCACTAACATCTGTATGAGTTGGTAATACTGCTTCCTCACTGTTGCCATGAATTGGCACAGTAGTTGGCAATGCTGCTTCAGTATCACCAGTATTTTCTGCTGTGCCATCTAATTGTGCAGGACTGGAGTCAATGGGATCACCTTGAGTTGGAATTACACCTGTGCATACATCTAGTTCATGATCACCTATGTCACTCCCCCTATCAAGAACTAGAATTGATGTATCACTAACAATGTACTTCTGATAAAGGGAAAAATATGTTCTTTGAAAAGAACATCCCTGCATACAAAGAACTGGTTAGTAGACAAGTCCATCAGTTTGTATCCCTTTTGAGATTCTGAATATCCCAAGAAGATAGCCTCTCTTGCTCTTGGGGAAAACTTATCCTCCTTACTCAGTACAGTTGCATAGCATAAACACCCAAATACCTTCAAATGAGACAATGAAGGTGGCTTCCAATGTAACATTTCATAAGGGGTTTTCCCACCTAAAATATCTGTTGGCAATTTGTTTATCACATAAACAGCTGTAGCTACACATTCACCCCAAAATCTACTTGGAACTTGGGACTGAAATTTAAGAGCTCTAGCCACATCTAGAATATGCCTGTGTTTTCTCTCCACAACTCCATTTTGTTGTGGGGTGTAAACACAACTGCTTTGATGTAGTATCCCATAGGAAGCAAAAAGTTTAGTGGTGAGTTTGTTGAAAAATTCTGTCCCATTGTCTGTTCTAACAACTTTAACACTACCATTGAATTAAGTTTGCAAAAATACCAGAAACCTTTTCAAAACAACAATCACATCACTTTTCATTTGAAGCAAATGCAACCAAGTGTATCTGGAATTATCATCAACAATTGTCAAAAAGAAATGCTTTCTATCATGAGTAGGGAGCTTATAGGGTCCCCATACATCCATGTGTAAAAGATGTAAAGGACTACTGCTCTTGTTACTACTTCTGGGAAATACAAGTCTGCTTTGCTTAGCTAAAGGACATATTGGACAGTCACTATTAATAGCTATATCTATCACTTTATTCTGAAAAAGCTGTACATTCTTCATGGTACTAGTAGAGGCATGTCCTAATCTCTTGTGCCATAGAGTTCCATCTTCCACAGTTCTCTGTGTAGTCACATTTGATACAAACTTCCTTCTTTGATTTGCTCTTTCATCCTTGATGATGTATAATCCTCCATTCATCTTACCAATCCCCCTCACCTTGCCACTGTAAAGGTCCTGAAATATACCAAAATCAGGGAAAAATGTGGCAGAGCAAGTGAGTTCCTTTGTTAGTTTTGAGATGGACAATAGATTAAATTTGAACTCTGGTACATACAGTACATCTTTTATTTCCATATCATCTAATATCTTTGGATTTCCAAAATGTGTTATATTAGATTTTTCTCCAGTAGGACCTAGGTGCACTTGTTCTCCTTTATTTGTATTCAATTCATTTTTGTTCTCTAGCACATCTAGATTGGCTGTAATATGATGTGAAGCTCCAGTGTCAACAATCCATTCTATACAAGGTAAATCAGTTACTAGTGATACTGTAATACATGCCATGTTAACCTGATGTTCCTCCAAGTTAACTTGTTGTCCTGCTCCTTCTTTGTTCAACAAGCTTACGATTTGTCTGTATTGGCTCTCTGAGAAGAAATGTCCATCTCTAATAGCATCAGATCCACTCCTTCCTATTTCTTGTGCCCTTTGTGTTTCATTTCTGTAATAAGCTCCAACAACATTGGCTGTGTATTGTTTTTTGTGAAAATCTGATGGATATCCCACCACCTTCCAGCATTGATCCTTCGAATGTCCTTTTTTGTGACAGCCTTCACACATTAAGTAAGGCTTTTTACCCTTATAAGGCTGTCCTCTTCCCATTTGCATAACCATAGGAGGATCTCCTCTTCCTGCTCCTGTGACCAAAGGACCTACTCTTCCTCTTCCTGCTGCCATGACTAAAGGATATTTCCTTCCTCCTAAAGCTGGAAATGGACTTGATCTTTGACTCTCATCCTCTACAATCATTGCATATGCCTGGTTCAGAGTCAGTTCAATTGTTTTAAGCAAAATTTGTCGCCTTGCCTGATCATACGATTCATTCAATCCACTGAGGAATTGCATTAGTCTCTGCTGATGCAGATATTCAACATACTCTTTAGATCTAGGACATCCACAATTAGGCGATGGAGTCATTGCATCAAACTCAGCCCAAAGCTCTTTCAATTTCGTAAAGTACACCGACACTGAATCTGTACCCTGCGATAATGTTGCTATTTCTCTGTGTAGCTGAAACATTCGAACTTGACTCACTTTGTCAAATCTCTCTCTTAGATCTTCCCAAACCAGATGAGCATTTGAAGCATACACTATTCCAATAATTAGGTCTTTTGACACATTGTTCATGATCCACGAGAGTACTACAGCGTTGCAGGTTTCCCAATGCTCATGTAATTCCTCTTCGTATGACTCAATATTACATGTGCCAGTTACGAACCCTAATTTCCTTTTAGCTTGTAATGAAAGCTTCATTGAATGACACCACAATCCATAATTTTCAGAGCCTTTTAGCTGAATTGGAATTGACACAGATCCTGGAGAATCAAATGGATGCAAATATAATGGATGTGTGTGATCAATTTTCTCAAGCATTTTCTCTGTAACTGGGTTCTCTGTAATCGTATCTCCCGCCATTGATGAATTCTTCGAAAATGATAACCTAATTTCTCAAATTGCAAATCGAAACTGCTCTGATACCATGTGAGTTGACTGAATCTGAAGTGTATATTCAGATTACACAATTACTTAGTTGAGATAAGGCAAAGAGAGAGAGAATCGATAGAGAGAATTCATATCTAGAGAGATGATTAATTGAGTAGAAGAAATATCATTTCATTGTGTATATAAATTGTGAGTACAAGAGGGCATATATAGATGAGTATATTCTCATCTCCAGCTAGCTACAGCTGTCATCCGACTCCACCTCTAACTACTTCAACTAATCCTACTTAATTCTAACTGCACAATTAGTCAACTAACTAGTCAACTTAACTAATTCTCACAATTTTCATCATAAGCAACAAGAAGTTTTCAGACAAATCAAGCACTACAATCGATAGTCTAATACATCCTCTATTTTCTTCAATTAAACAGGAAAAAAACGTCTTCGATTCCAAGCTTCTTTGGTGGCCGTAGGAGAAACATCTTCGACCCATTTTCACTCTATTTATTCGGCCCAAATTCCTCTGCTCGTGAAACCTTTGCTTTTGCAAATGCAAGAATCGATTGGAAAGAAATCCCAGAAGCCCATGTATTCAAATTGGATGTTCTAGGATAAAGAAAGAGGAAGTGAAAGTTGAAGTCGAAGAAGGAAGACTATTACAGATAAATGGTGAGAGAAGCAGAGAACAAGAAGAGAAGAACGATCAATGGAACCATATGGAAAGGAGTAGCGGCAAGCTTCTAAGGAGATTTATGTTGCCAGAAAATGTTAAATTGGGGGAAATTAAGGCAGCCATGAAGAATGGAGTGCTTCCTGTGATTGTTCCAAAAGAATAGGAGAATAAACCTGAAGTGAAGGCTATTGCTATCTCTGGTTACACATATTATTACTCCTACCTAGTGTTTTTTGAAAGTCCTGGTCTAATAATGTATGTATGTGTTGTGGAGTCTTTGGTTTATAGGTGAGTTAAAGGCTTTTAATCTGAATTTACATGTATGTATAACTGTCTATCTTTTCTACCTCTAATTGTAATGATCAAGAGATTAATATAGTGAGTGAGTGTGTTATTTCACTGTCATTTAGTAAGATTGTTTTATTGTTTCTCTATTTCCCATTCCAGTTAGATTGCTTCATATGAAATGATGCTCAAGGAAATGTGCTTGAATCAACTGGGATAAAAAGGTTGATGGACCTGTAGACAGTAGCAGAGTCAAAGATTGAATATATAGTTTACGAAAAAGGGTCAAAAATGTCAATTTTTTCACATTAAATTTTCCCCTAACGTTATTTTCAAGCTCAAAATTGTCTCTCCGTTAATGGAGAAATTATGTCATTTAATTAAATTTTAATTAAACACTTGTTTGTTGGTTCAGATAAAATTATGAGGAAATGCAAGGTGAAAAAGGAAGAGTATTACAGATAAGTGGTGAGAGGAGTAAAGAGCAAGGGAGAAGAACGATCAAGAGAAGAAGAGGAGAAGAAGCCTGATGTGAAGGTCCTTGTCTAATAATGTAAGTGTTATTACCTTCCATTGTAATGATCAGGAGATTGATGTAGTGAGTTAGTATTATTTCATTGTCATTTAGTTAGATTTTTACTGTTTCTCTCTTTGCCATTGTGCTAGTTTGCTTGTTATGCGAAATGATGCTCAAGGAAATATACTTGGACAGGATCAACTGAGATGAAAAGGTTGACGGGCTTGGGAAATTGCTAATTATCCTCTAATAGAGAAGGTACAGGTATCAATTTGAGCTTGATCTTGAACTTATGTTTGATTTGATTTTGGTTTGAATAGATTCGCTATGATTCACAAACACTTTGATGGCCGTCATGAACAATAATTTTCTCACGAATAAGTGAATTTGATCTTGAGCACCTTGGTATTTGATTTGCCTTCAGTATTGAACGTCTTGGTGTTTGATTTTTCTTTGTTCTTGATCTTCAGATATTTAAATTTGTAGAGGAATGCTTGAATGCTTGCAGCTTGTAGAAAACTTGTAGCATTTGATCCACGAGCTCCCTCTGACTTCTTATTTGATGTAATCTATCTCGACAATAAAATAAAGTTAAAAAAAGGGATACATAAAACTTGGAGGTTCGTTTACGGGATATGGGAATATTGGGTCAGTTTACTAATGATGAGTCCGATTTCTAATAGTTCATGGGCACTTTTTGACCAAATGCTAAATGAGGGGTATGTTTGTTCTATTTCTTAGCTCGATTATTTGAAAATATTTCATAGTTTAAAAATAAAAGTTACCAATGGTGAACGGTGAAATAGTCTATTAGGTGATATAAATAAAAAATGTAAATATTCCATAAAGTAAAAACCATCGGGATGTTAGCCCAGTAAAAAAATGGAAAGTATATTGATTATATTATTAATAAATAGGTTTTGAAAATGTTTAAACAAATAAAAATAAAAGGCGGTGAGCGTAACATCATTAAACACAGGAGGAAATAATGTTACGAAGAGAAACTTGAGTAAAGTCTTATAAGTCATCAGTATTTATTGGGCCAAAATGGGTCAAAATAGTTGGTTATAACAAACTTGTTGACTTGACCGAACAAGTCGCACTTGAAATGACCCATCAATTTATTGGGCCAAAATGGGTCAAAATAGTGTGACTCGACTGATTTTTTTTTTAATTTAAAACTCGTCCACTAAAGCTATTTTATTAATTATCAAACGAGAGTCTCAAAATAAATAAAAGAAAAAAGAGTCCTACTTCTAGAAAGAGAAAGAAAACAACATAAATGAAAACCAAAATTGGTACTCGTTCTTAATGCCGACGAGAATCAAAGTGCTATCATTCTTAGAGTTACTATAAAAAAACAATCCGTTTGGTGGATAATGTGGGTACGAATAACTCGGTTGTAGGTGGATAGTTAATCGACAAAACTGGGACTAACACAATGAGCAGTGGCAAGAGGTGAAAAATCTGAACGATCATCATCATGGGGGGGGGGGGGGGGGGGGAGGGGAGACGAAACAGTGTGAAGGAATTGGGCTACTCCACCACTGTCTGCTTCCATTATTCTTTGATCTCATGTCAGTGTACGAAAAATTCCCATGTGGAACCCTATTAGCAAAATTATACTTTTCATGACTGAACATGAAATTTGGGGGTGAATTTTCCAAAGAATTTACAGAATTCTTCGGATTGGTCTTTAATTTTTGTAAATTCTGATCGATTATCGTTTCATAGCATATTCATCACCAGAAACAACAGAAAGTCCTTGTTTCTTGGCTATTTGATGATTATTAGATCTAATTGCTGAAAGAGTTGTACCATTTTCCATCGCATCGGCCCGGTCTTGCCGATCAACTATGCACTAACGCCGATATGTAGTCGTATTTTTTACTGAATGAGTAGTTTATGATCTTGCAGTTGCCAAAATGAGTGGTTTTAACATGAATTTCAGGTAATAAATCATAACTCAATATGTCGAATATCATAAAAAATTTCATCTAATTTTTTTAATTACTATTTATATTTGGATTGCATTTCGATCTGTCGGGTCACAATGTGACCAGTTTTGACCCGATAAATTGATGGTTATTTCAAGTGCAACCTGTTCGGTCAAGTCAACAAGTTGGTCATAATGAAATTGTTTAAACTTAGTCGAGTTAAACAAGTTACTAAAAAAATGAGTCAATTTTGCCATCTCTAAATTTACAGGATTAAAGAGGAGGTTCTTGTCCACCCTTACGTAGCGTGATACCCTTCTCACTTATTGTTTGGTTACTAAATGAAAAATCAAGCTTTATTCTCTTCTCATTAACTATATGTTGGAAAATGCTTTAGATCCCTCTAGTCTTCCTTATGGCATATTGATTACTCACACAATGGAAGTAAATAATACCAGTTTTGATGAATATCCTCCTCTGCATCTCAAGTAGTGTTATACTTCTAGAGCCTTTGTCAGAATAGGATACATTCATATTGATGACTCTTGGGTTCTAAAAAATGAGTCTGATGGTTCTTTGGCCCTTAACCCATCCAAGTTTAAGCCCTCTACCCCCTCCAATTCTCCTGCAATCGATCACTGCCAAACTTTTTGCTAAGTTGACTACATTGGATGAGAAACTGGACTCAGTTAAGATGTCCTGATTGCCACTCAATTTCAGAAGGAGAAGGTTCGAGAGGTCATCAAAGAGGCTGGTGCTGATAATGCTCGCATCCGCATTAAACTGAACCAGGTCATTAAGGAGCCGAAATTCAAAATAGCACCTAGGAATTCTCCAATACTGTCTCTATCAAATTTGAAAGAATTTTCTGCCTCGGTGACTGCGAAGTTTGATACTATGAAAGATACCATAAAAAAGACTCTAACTTACTTTCTTAGATAAAATTAGTGTTTTGTTGGATGTCTAGTTAAACATTGTTTTGTGCCTGGACCTAAGTCCAGTTGACAACTTTTGTTGTTCTATTATTTGGTTATTGGATATTTATCCAGAAAACATATTTATCTCGTTTTACTAGTGCTATTTTCTAGCCGTTGTCTTTCTCTTTTGCTGATGTCAAAAGGGGAGCACAAGGTAACTTTGTCAACTACTCATGGGGAGTTTTCAACTTCAAGTCGACTTGATTAAATTTTAATGAAACTTCAAGATTCAAATTGATGACAGTCAACTAATGTCACACCCCTACCAGGAATATGACGGGCTCCGACCCGTAGGCCGGGAACCACCTGACTTATCCGTTACTTTGAATATTATAACCCATAACTCAAGAACACCTGCACGCACAAAAGGCCTAAAATTGGAATATCTGCTCATTCAGCACCTATGTACGTATGTGGACCGAGAAGGTCGCCACAACATAACGTGTATCATAAAGACGGCAAGGCTAACATTAAAGTACCAAGAGCTCACAATAAGGTCGACAAGGCCACCAATATATTATACCACAACATGAACCGGTGGAGATACAAAACGTCTACGAGCCTCTACATGGAATACAAATGATCATAAGGACAATACCAAATAGACTGCAGCTCCGAAGAAAGTGGAGTGCTCCTGAGAATCCGCTGATAGTAGACCTACGAGTCTGATCCGTCTCCCTACCTACCTGCGGGCATGAGCGCAACGTCCACAAGAAGGGACGTCAGTACGAATAATGTACTGAGTATGTAAGGCATGAATAACAACATAATATAGACATGAAAAGTAATATGGAATAAAAGGGATAACCTGTACATCTGGATGCCTCATAAGGCGGTAGCCATACATGCTTAGCCTTAAAAAAATATCTTTATACATATACATAGTACCATGCCCGGCCATTAAGGCTCGGTGTCATATATCTCATGCCCGGCCATTAAGGCTCGGTGTTATCATCTTTAGCCCGTGTCCGGGGCAATATCATAACATGCCCACTGCAGTGGTGTGCACATCTACGTGTCATGCCCGACCGACTATAGCGCGGCGCGGTGTGAGAAAATACATATATATATATATATATATATATATATATATATATATATATATATATATATATATATATATATATATAAAGCATGCATAAGAGCCCAATCAAAAGCCACAACTATATCAGAGTGACGTAAGGTCGGTAGCCTCCGATTATATTATGGATCAATCATCATCGTTTATCCCACCTTGAAGGAACAAGGGTCATAAGGTGAGATTACCAACAATGAAGGAAATTAAGAAATTGCAAAGTAAGCTCAATCACCTCATAATAAAATAAAACCCATGTACTTGAAAATCTCTATGAATAAAATCATCTCATAATATCATGAAATCCGTATGCCTTGGAGCTTGGATAAATAAATCCCTCATAAACATCATCATGGTTATCATAAAAAAAATTATTCATCTTTACCATCATAGAAACTTTAAGAGTCATGAATCTCTAACATTCTTGGAAATGAGAATTTTCATGGAATTCATGCATGGTTTGGTAGGAAAAGAATCATGCCTTTAGAAGCTTAATAACATCATAAGGATCACGAAATTCGTGGACTTCTAGCATTTGTAAAACCAATGATATTATGGGTATGGCACAAAGGTTTATAACGAAAGGATCATGCCTTTAGAAAAAAAAGGGGCTAGCCCTAACATACCTGGAATATAATTTCTAGACTTCCAACTTACTTCTTGTCTTGCAATTTACTTAAGATTATTCGTAGCCTCGTAATCTACATATACGACCATTCATACTATTGTTAGGATCATCGTCATATGCTCATCTTGAGCCCTTAATTACAATCCATTTAGAATCTGCCGAAATTCGGGCAGCATCTCCCATGTTTATATGCCTAGCCCGAAATCACAACTCAATAATCAACAACAACAACAACAATACCAACATCACAACAACAAAGACATCCTCAATATTCCACAAGATATATATATATATATATATATATATATATATATTTTCATCCAAAATTCTCTCCAAACCTCAATCCATAAGGCAACAATATCAACACAACAAACTATAACTTATTCTTGTAAATATTCCTTAATCAAAGTTGATAAAGAGGGAGATTCAATGATTCATACCTTATATTTACTAAAGTAGCAAGATCTTCAATATCTACTTGTTCCCAAGCTAATTCCAACACAAAACAAAATTATAATCGTGACTACGCGTTGTCCGGACCTCGATTAGTATTCCGTAGCTTGAATTTTACTCAAAATTCTCACTTCTATGTGGCATAAGAGCCCTCTTCTTTGCTGAATTTTCTGGAATTTTGTGGAGAGTTTTGATGAAGTAAAATGGGGTTTTAACCCCTTTTTATAGTGGCTAAGTCGGCAGTACTGTAGCAATACTGTAGCGGTACTGTAGCAGCCCTGTTTCTGCTTTGTCAGCTCAGTTTGTAACGTCCATAATTCTCTACTCCGATGTCCTATCGACGAGAGGTTTTTTGCATTAGAAACTAGACTTGACGAACTTCATTTTTGGATTTTGAAACACCTTAAAACTCCTAATATACTAGGAGATATGCCCCTCCAAATTTGACTAAAAATCTGCCCAACATTTGTCAAATTTTCGTCAAACTTATTTTCTTCAATTTGCTTGATTTCGAAATCTTCCGAAACTCTCCATACATGATATTTATCATTTATGATACTTGATAATGGCCATGTCCTTGTGTTTCAAAATAGTCTTTCCCGATTACGACTTACGAGATCGTAATTCATCCTTTACTTCATTGTTACATACTTCGCATGGCTTGTACCTTCCGAAACATCGTGGGACGTCTGCGATACTCCATTTCTGCGGTGATGTACGTGGCATGCTCATGCTCTGAAAGTGCGGGGTGTAACAACTAAAACTCAGGGAAGTTGACTACACTTGTGACTCTTAAATTGTCATCATAAAAAGGAAAAGATTCTTACAGTTAAGATTTTAACGATGATCAATTTAATTGTTCAGGAAAACCTTTATGAAAAGCTACAAAGGAGAAAGAAAGTAGAATCAAAACATTAAAGACGGAAGCCACATATGGAAAGCCGACTCTTTATTTATGAAATAAGTCAAGCTCAAATCAAAGAAGATTTGCCAGCAAAGGACTTACATAAATCAAGAAGGGTTTTAGCAACAAAGATGGAAAGAAATAAAGAAAAACGGACAATTTATAAAGTCAAGAAAGCAATTAAGGAAGAAGATCTCAATGCTTACTACGGGGCAAGATTTACATAGAATTGAAGGTTGTCAAAGAAAACAAGTTTCAAGGAGTTAATTATTGCTCAATCAAGCCCCAGAAGGAAAAGAGCAATTAAAGATCGTTTCAACACTAGAAGATCTCTACAACACCTTCAATATAAGCTGAATCTTATTCCTCAAAATAGGACCAATCAAATCCCTTTTTCTAAGTTCACTCTTGGGTTTCCATCTCTGTCAAAGAACCTAACAGATAGTTTTCAAAGATGATTTATAGGCTCACTTTGAAGGACATCAACATACTTTCGTCTCAACCATCTCAAGTTTTTTTTTCTCTACTTTTAACAAGCATTGTAATTTTAATGGTTAACTGTGAACTCAAAAAATAGAGGAGAGAAAACAATATGGTGAGACATTGTATCAAAAGTTACAAGAAAAAGAGACTGAGTGTAGACGTAGGAGTTACACTTCATCACAATAGTACCTGACCACTAACAAGAGCTTACAGAAAATATCCTTGCAACCAAAGGGGACTGGACTAATATCCACATTGGATCTCAACCAGTATAAAAATATCGCCTGTCACTTTATTTTCCGCACTTTAATTTCTGCATTTTATTAAGTGTTCCTTACTGTTCTTATCAACAGTGGAGTCGACTAAAATATCAAAAAAGTTACAATCCTCATTCCCTTCCTCCTCTTACACTTTCAAGTGCGGATTGAGTGAAAAAACAAAAAAGAACTTCTAACTAATTTTACAAATTCGAGCATCCCCTCCTCTTACACTTTCAAGTACAGAACGAGTGAAAAACTAAAAAAAAATAATTAAAAAATCAACTAATTTTGCAAATTCAAGCGTCTATCCTATAAGTTTATCCATTACATCAAAATATGTGAGGGACAGCAAGTGCAATATCTATATTACAAGGGCTAATGACTAGTCTAAGTCGTTACATTTAATTATTTTGATCAACATATTAAGAGACTTGCAAGTTTTTTCCTTTTATTTATTCTTGTTAATACCATAGCTGTAATAAATAATCAAGGAATTTCATTAATTTCCTTTAGAAAAATTGCCAAAGATAACTTTCTAGTTTTAGCTTTAGGGGCTGACGTTTTCTAATTTTAAATAATTGACTTGTTTAGGTGTGCAAAATTTGTCATGGATGATGCCAGTGTTTTTAGTGGCTCACAGCATTCATACCCAATACTCGTGACGACTTACAAAATATATCCTCCTAATAAAATAAAATAAGATGAAATAAAAAGAATAATCAACCCAATAAAAGTAGAAAATTTGGAGAAGTAGTGTTTCTTATGGTTTTAATTTTTTGCTGCTTTGGTACCCCGACAAATTTGTATTCACACCATACAAAATTGATGATAAGAGAAAGCACTCCCTACCAGAATTTTATATATTCGTAGGACTCAAATTCGACTACTCAAGATCTCTGATCAATTAAGAAAAATAAAACCTATTTATTCCACCACAATTCTAGACGATCATACTAAACTATAGAGTACAGTAGATAGCTGATAGGAAGAACCATAGATGTAGATGTACAAAATAAACTTGACTGTTATAAATATTATTTATTATTGTGGATGTCTATCTTTAGGAGAAATGTTAGGGTTAGTGACTTTGAGATCAAATCAGTTTTCCCCTATAAATATAGAGGTGCTCCTTCATTGTAAATCAATCCCTAACAAGAGAAATAAAGAATTCCCCTCTCTTCTCTCTTTTCTCTGCAATACTCTTCTTTTACTTTATTGTTTTTATAACATTGACTATATAGTTACCCTTTTTTCAGATATAAAACACATTAAATAGCCTGAATAAGTTCGTTACTAACCATATTACTTACTCTACTTTAAAAAGAACTGAAAAGGGCCAAAACTCCCCTGCAAGTATTCGAAATAGAGCACATATATCCTCTGTTTGGTTTTGGTACCAAAAGAGCCCTTGCCGTCTAATAAAGGGACCACAAATGCCCTCGCTTTTAATGGATTTCCCGAAAGCTACCTACGCAGTTTGACTGGGTAAAGAGTGCTGACATGGTTGTCCACCTAGGCAGTCCAACGTGGCTAAAACCCCTCCCCTTTAAATCATGTTGTCGCTGGTCATGATTTTTAGATTGGAGATATGTTCTTAAGGAAATCGATCCGACCGTAGAGAAAGAAGATGCATCCAGTTCAGATGGGATGGATGATTTTTTGTCTGATTTGACAAACGCAATTCCTGGGATTGATAAATCTATGAGTTTTTTTGGAGATGCTAAAGTAATTATCCTTTATAACAAATCCCATGATTGTTAACTTTCTTGAAAAGAAATGCTTTATGTACTGCCAATATATTTGAAAGTGATAAAGATTTATTATTGGCTCCTCACAATTAAATGGTTCTTCACTTGCTCATCAGGAGAACAAGCTATTAAACCAGCCTTCATTGGTTGTTTATACACCCATGGATCAAGGTCTGTTTTTGTTATGTGGTCGATAAACACAGATCCTATATAAATCTTTCTATCTAGATGAAATTAACAAAAAATGTCTATTTTCGTATTTAGTCGTCCTAGTTACTAATTAAGAAAGTATATAGACCTAGTTGACGTGATGTGTGTATCCAAGAGACCCTTTTCCGTATAAAGGAGCTCATATCTTTACCGTACTAAAAACGCCATTAGAAAGCTTTTTCCTAAAATTAGGGTTCTAATTTGGAGAATAGAGTATGGGAGGGGGTTTAGCAATGTTGGACTGCCTTGGTGGACAGACATGTCAGAGCTTTCGTGGCAATCCGTTAACAGCGAGGGCACTTGTGGTCCCTTTATTAGCCGGCAAGCGCTCTTTTGGTACCAAAACCAAATGGAGCGTATATGTGCTCTATTTCAAATAGTTTCAGGGTAGTTTTGGCCCTTATCTGTAAAAAGAATGATAAAATAAAAACGACAATTAAGGCATCTAAGTTTTAATTTAAATTTGAATGTTAATTTTGTAACTGAATTGTGATAAAATTTACTTGTTTACAAAAAAAGTTATAAATTACTATTTTTTAAATTTAAAATCATATAAAATTTGTTATTTAAGAAAATGTTTTATTCTCTCAAAATACTAATTGTATTATTTTCTTGGGAAAGAAGGGAGTACTTCCTTTTAACTCTTCTGTTTTGGACCATTGACTGGAGCCTAAAACACGAGAAATCGAATCCAACGTCAAAATCTACACTTTTCAGTCTGATTTGTTGCCTTTGAATGGCTAAATAGGCCTTCCGGATAATGTGTATGTTTTAATAGCTGGCATTTTGAAATAGAAGTGAAATTCATGTGTAGAGAATTTGTTTTGATGTTGTGTCTGTGAACATAAGTGGACAGATTTTATGTATTAATAATGGTCAAACTGTAATATTACCGAATCACACCTCTAATGCCACAACTTAGATATAGGCATTTTGAGAATATGCCTTAACGACCAATAGGAACTGCAAGCATAGCTTGCTAAACCTAATACATGAAATCGGGGTCTTTGTTCTATACAAATCTTTCTATTGAAAAAGTCTTAATTTCGTGATTATTGTTGCATGCAAATCCTTTTTGGAAACGTCTTATTTATTCAAAAGTTTTTTATTTATTTTGGTTTGATGATCGAGAAATTGGGTTTAGACGATCTTTTGGGCTCAGGGTTGATGGTCGTCTCTATATCCTTTTTTTTTTGGTCGAGCAAACAACTTTTATGCATTTCAAACCGTGCTTACATCTACATCCATTCAAAGAAAAAAAAACATAATTCAGTAACTACTCTCGACCTGCCTATCTACTTGCTATTTACATTAACTTCCCTATTGATATAATCTCTCAATGCACCCTTTATCTCTACAGTGTTTTTTCCTATGTATGATGTCAAAAATTTTGTACTTGCTTTCCTGTTTGATGTGTTCTATGACTTTATGTGGCATGGGCACAACATTGTTCCGCAAGGCTTCATTTCTTGCTCGCCAAATGTGGTAGATAAGAGCAGCTATTACTCCCCGTATGAATCCCCTACTTACTTTCCCTGGTGTCTTTCTGGCCATTCTTCTCCGTATACCTTGCAAGTCCATGCACTGTAATCTTATTTGTACCCATCCAAGCAGTTCCTGGAGGCATTTCCTGGAAAATTCACATTCAAACAGCATATGCTCTACTGTCTCAGCCCCATTATCACATATCACACAAGAGTCATCTTGGCATATCCCATTTTAGCCAGTCTAGTTCTAGTTAGCAGTCTGCCCTTCATTGCCAGCCAACATATGAAGCTATTCTTTGGCGTGTTGCACTTATTCCATACTCCTCTCCACCACTGCCATTCTTCTTCATTCCCCCTCCTCCATTTGTAGCCACTTTGGATAGTATATTTCCCATTTGGTTGAAGCCATCCACTTTGCACATACCCTGGATAGAACAGGTCCTTCATGACACATATCTTTTTCCAGTACCAACTACTATCCTGGTCTCGTCTCTCTATCATTCTCTTCTTAAATATCAGAGTTAATTTAGCTCAAACTTGTGACCTAAGACATGAGTCCTTTCAACATCAGAGTTAATATTGGTCAAACTGTAGTATTACCGAATCAAATCTCTAATGTCACAACTTAGATATAGGTATTTTGAGAATCTGCAAACATGGCTGGCTAAACCAAATACACGAAACAAGGGTCTTTGTCGCATACACATCTTTCTATTGAAAAAGTCTCATTTATTCTAAGGGCTTGTTATTTATAACGAGGACCCCTCGGTTGGTATGTGAGCCTTCCTCAAGCATTCCTTTATGATCCAACCTTTGTTCTTCACTTTCCTTCCTCTTTTTCTAGCTTTCTAAGGTTTTTCTTATATATAAGCGTTGGTAGGAAGATTTCTACATCTAAAATAGTTAGAACTAAACAAGAATGAAAAATATCAACATTAACAATTTGAATTGTGAATCAACTCCCAACTTATTTCTACAAGCATCCTTCATAATCTTTAGTGAAAAGAAAAAAAGAATCAAAAAGCTGAAGATCAACAAAAAAGAACTAACCGTGAGATACAATGAAAATGAGATGAGCTTAAATGAAAAAAGTGCAGCTTCATATATAGATGATCCCAACTTGTATGAGATTGATGTGTTGTTATTGTTGTTGACTAATCTTGATAATAGGCTATCTGTAATAGCCTTTAGTCACGATTGCTATATGTTGCCAAGCTGAATTAGTATAGTCTTCAATATTTGCTTCTTCATTATCTTTCCCTACAATCCCCTCCCCAATTTCATTTCTTTTTCAATCTCTAAAATCTCATTCCATTATGGCCATTTCTCTTAAATCTCTTCATCAACAACTTAACAATTCTCTCATCACTTCCCACTGCATCTACAACACTATCCGCCACACTTTCCAGTAACAAAATCTTGCTTCCCCATTTCCTCATTAATCTTTCAGACTCATAAACTTCTAAATACACCTGCCAGAATGATGCTCTCAAATGGGTCATGTGTGTGTGTGTGTCATTTGTTTATCTTAAGCACGTGTCCAATTAAAAATATCTCTATTATCCAAAAATATCTCTTTATCCCTGTTTCCTCATCCTCCAATTCTTGATAAAATTTTCAAGAGAAAAAATGAATAAATTCTCTAGACTTATCTTTTTGGCCACTTCTTTTTTTTTTTTTTAAAAAAATTCATATTACACTAGCTTTATAGTTTTTACAAGAGATTTTAATAAGGAATTCTATGTAACCAGGGCCGGCTCAATCCACAATCTACCAAGGTAAGTGCTTTAGGGGTCCATTTTCAGTGTTTCTAAAACTAAAGTTAGGTGTTAATATTTATTTTTAAAAAATTGAATTAAGCTAGAAACTAGTTCATAGTAGTAGACTCTTATGCTCAGTATACTATTTCAAGAAACAACCCTCCCAAGTTCAAACCGTGTCCAATAATTTTGAGTTTAACTATCAAGTCTGTTGAAATAGGATCATCCTTCATCATTTTGAGATTAGACTAATATCCTTTTACTTTAGATATATATCTCACACACATATTTAATAACAATATATATGTGATTTAAAAATATTTTTACTAATTAACACGGTATGCATGTGCGGTACACGAGATGAACGTATGACACACGCAAATGCTAGCTTTATTGAATATACTTGAAATCTTTTATTAAGATTTGACCTTAAACCACCAATTTCATTGAGCCACCTGTACGTAACATATCCTAACAATGTAAACACTTCTGCTGATGGTTGTACAAGAAGCTTGATACTGGACGAGGAATCTGGTAATTAATTAAAATGCAAAATTTATATATCGTTGTATTAGTACTTCTAAGTTGTCTTAGACTCGTCAGTCTGTGATGCATTTGCTCCGAAAATAATGCTAGATAAATATTTTCTTTATGTTTTTCGTATTAATTTGTTCAGGTTCAACGATTGATTCAAAGGATATGTACTTATTTGGTTAATTTGACATGGAAATTAAGTTGATATCGTGAAATTCAGCAGGCACCATTATGACATTTTATGTATATGTAAAACTAAAATTCTTGTACTTTTTGTTTTATTTTTTTTACTTTATTTATATTTAATGTCTCAATGAATTGGATCATTAATGTAGTTAGCTTTCCATCAACCAAATCATGACGAGATCGACTTTGAATTTCTAGAGAATATGGCCGCGAAACCTACTACTCTTCAAACGAATGTTTATGTTGATAAATCTCACGACAGAGAAGAGAGAATCAACTAGTGATCTAACCAAGCAATCAAGGAAGATACAATCAGATCAATCAAGTCTGTTTCAACAAGGAAACGAGTATCAAGACCAACCATCTCAACGTCATGAAGATTAGCCATGTGGAACTTAAGGAAGGTCAATATACTGAAATAAAAGCTCTAACCTTATTCTTGGAAAATAGGATCCTTTATTCCTTTTTTGCAAGGATCAATACTCTTGGGTTGCCATCTCTGATGAAGAGCCTTCAACGTCATCAACAAGTATATAAAGGCTCTATTGGAGACGAAGTAAAATATACCTTCGTCTCATCTTCTCAAGTTCTCTGCTTTACTTTTCATAAAAATTGTATTTCTAAGTGATCTATAGTGTAAACAAAAAATAAAGGAGAGATATAGTATAGTTGGTTAGGCATTGTATCAAAAGAATAAGAGTGTTTGAGTGTAGACGTAGGAGCTCCATTCAAACAACTGTTGTACCAAACTTTCACTTAAAGAGTTGCAGAGATCACCCTTGCAACCCAAGGGGACTGGACGTAGGATTCACATTGGATCCGAACCAGTATAAATATCGTGTGTCAATTACTTTCTGCAATTTAGTTTCTGCACTTATTCTGTCTAACAGTCAACTACTGATCCTAGGCAGTCGACTAACAAATCGAAAAATTACAACCCCCTCCCACCCCCACCCTCCTTGCACTTTCAATTGATATCAGAGCAAGGCCTCACTGTCAATTGCTTAACAATACGTGAGGAAAGATCAAATAGCTGGATATCATATTCTTGGAGCAATCTTGCAAGATGGTCATTCCACTACTAGGCCACCTTATTTTAGTGGTGATCATTACACTCACTGGAAGGAAAGGTTCAAGATCTTTGTCATGTTAACTAATTTTCAAGCATGGCTGGTGATAAAAAAAAGGGACCAAAACCTATCCCCACTGATAAGGATGCTAAAACCAAAGTAGATGTGGAATCCTTTGATATTATGAAGGAACAACAAGAAGTTATTGCAACTAATGCTAGAGCCATTGCTCTACTCTACTGTGCAGTGAGTGGAGAAGAATATGACAAAATATCAACTTGTGAAACAACTAAGGAAATGTGGGACAAGCTGGAAGTAACTTATGAAGGAACTTCCACGGTGAGATAAAACAAGATTGATTCGCTACAACATGATTATGAAACTTTCATGATGAAGGATGATGAAAATATTGAGTCAATGTTTACCAGATTCAGCAAAATCATTTGTGAACTCTAATCTCTTGGAGTTCTATATTCAAATTCTCAGCAAGTCAGAAAAATTATTAGGAGTTTACCAAAAACTTGGAAAACCAAGGCTATTGTATTAGAGGATAGAAATCTGGAAGATGACTTATGATGAACTCAGAGGAAACTTAATGACCTTTGAGAAGACTCATATCAACAGGCATCAAAGAGAAGAGAAGAAAAGGTTGTAGCATTCAAAACTCAAGTTGCAGAAAAAGATGATGATTTTAAAGAAGAGGAAGTTGCAATGATACCTAGATCCATGGTTGAAGCAATGATGAGATCAAGAAATAACAGGAGAGGAAACTCAACTTTTAGAAAAGGAAGACTTCCACTGATCAACCAAGGAATGATGGGAAGTGCTTTGAATGTGGAAAATATGGACACATTGCATCTTAATGTCCCGAGACAAAAAGAAGACCATATAGAAATTATCAGAAGCAACGGGCATTCAGCAGCTGGAGTGAAGATGAAATCTCAGAAAATGAAGATGAAGGAGTAGAAAATGTTTGTTTCATGGCTTTCAGTGAAACAAATGAGGTAAGACCCTATCCCTGTTCTAAATTTGATGAAACTCAAGAACTTTTGGGACAAACCTTGAAAGATTTATATAGAACTTTTGATGAATATAGAAAATTACAAAAAGAAAAGAAAGACTGGGAAGTTCAAATGGAAGTTTGTAAAGTTGAACGAGATCTTCTTCAAGAAGAAGTTCTTGATTTGCAATCACAACTTAATAGTGTGCACAAATCTACCAGTCACAGTTTAGTCAGGTCAAACCAGTCGACTCATAGTCACAAGCCAACTGTGAAAAAGCCTATCAGTGATAAAATTAATTCTAGCAATACAAGTGGTAAGTTTAACTACCATGTTAAGATAGATTAGTCGACTAGCTATGTCAAGTCAACTGACAGGAAGTCTAGAAGAAACTACTCTTCCATGTATAGGTCGACTAACCATTTTGTCACTGAAGGACACTTTTCTCAAAAATGCTTTTGCTGTGGTCAAATTGGTCATAAACAATTTCAATGTAGATTTCATTATACAACCGCTCCTGGTTGGGTGTGGAGACCCAAAAATGATTATCAAAAGGCTAACCCTCAAGGACCTTCCTTGGGTACCTAAAAGAAAGTAATAACATTGTTTTACAGGAACACCACAAGGAGAAACCAAAGCGAAAATGGTATTTAGATAGTGCGTGTTCTAGTCACATGACAGACGACAAAAGCTTATTCAAATCAGTCGCAGATTTTGATGGAGGATTAGTAACCTTTGGAGACAACTCCACAGGAACTGGTATAAGAACTATTTCTTTCAATAATTCCTATGGTATTACTAATGTTTATTTGGTGAAGGGACTCAAATATAACCTCCTGAGCATCAGTCAACTATGTGACTCTGATCTTGAGGTAAGATTTAGAAAGACAGGTTGTGTTATAGAAGACTCTACTGGTAAGGAAATTCTTCCTGGAAGCAGAAAAAGAAATATGTATGTGCTAGACTCTGTTGGGCATATCTGCTTAGCTTCAATGGGAGAGGACCCTTGGATATGGCACAAGAAGATTGGTCATGCAAGTATGCGTCTAATTGAGAAACTCGCCATACATGATCTAGTCTTATGACTACCAAAATTGAATTACTCAAAGGACCATATTTGTAATGCATGTTGTTACGCCCTATTTTGAATGGGTCCAAGATAGTTTGCAACTTCCCAGTTGTTCTAACTGGTTTTAAAAGGGTTAGAGTTGCCACCTTATTTTTAAGGAAAAACAGGAAACCTATAGGTATTTGTGTGTCTACTCCATTTTTAGTCCACGAAACATATGAGATTCTAGATAAGGGTTTTATTTACCCCGAGGGGAAAGTATTAAGCATCCCGCAGAGCTTGTCCGATGACAGTCCTTAAACTTAGTTTAACTGAACACTAGAGGGGGATTATCTATCTGTTTATCATTATTATTACCTGTTTTAAAAATGTTGTGATTTCATTAAAAGCTACACTAGCTAATTATATGCTAAGTATATACGGCGTATAAAAATGTATTTATACCAAGTATCAAGTATTTATAAAGAATGTATATCGATAGGAATGTACAAAGGAGTGTAAAGAAAATATACCTCGTTTGATAGTAGTGTATTTGTTAGTAAAATGAGTATATATCTATTGACACAAAAGGTATATCAGTTGGTGTAAATAATGTATACAACAATATAGAAGATGTATAAAAAATATAAGAGTATGCAAAATAGGTCTATAAAGAATGTGTGTCTATGTATATTAAAACAATGTAGGTATATTAAACATATAAAGAACATATTTCAAGTATAAAAGAGTGTATATCAAACATAAAATGCCTAAAGAATTGTATAACTAGGTATATTAGTGCATAAAGAATGTAAAAATAATCTACGAATATTCATTGGTGTAAAGAGTTTATATAACAAAATTATTAAGAAAAGTGAAGTTGATTTGACTTGTTTCTACCGTTTAGTTAAAAAAAGTGTTCATTTAATGAATATCCTATCAAAAGAATACGGAACAAAAGGATAGTTTTGGTAAAAAATAAATATAAGGAATTATGTATAAAAAGAAATGAGTGAAAAAGATATAATGCCTTTAAAGAATGAAATATTTGTAAATGGACGGCCTAGTATTTACCTAGCATCAAAAAGGTGAATTTAACTTAACTAAAATATGTATTAGTGTATACGAAACAATATAAAATGTGTGTTGTATTAAAGTTTATAAAGAATATAAAATAAATGATGGACTATTATTTTTGCCTAAATGCCAAAAGTGTGAATTTAATTAACAAAGTATTTATATCGAGTCAATTTAATCAATTTATGAAAGTGTAGACCGCCTAAGTCTTGCCTAAAGCAAATAACGAAATTTAAATTAAACATATAAGCGACAAGTAATTAAATATCCCCGCCCAACATTAAAGTGAAGTTTTCACTACTCCGAGTTTATGTTTTGTACAATTTTAAATAACGCGCGAAAGTAAACACAAACAAGGATTCGATGAAGTCTTCGGGTTCCTTCCGAGTGTCGTCTTCGGGATGTGTCTCCGGGTACCTATCTAAACACTTAGTAAAAGTGTTAGTAAGAGAATAAATAACTATCGATTGAATTAAAGAAATAATGAATAAACTTAAAATAAAAATCCGTCTTTTGTACATGCGAGGCCTTGGAAATCGACGAAAATTTCTTCATCGACCAAAAGTGTAGTATTTGCAATAAATTGCAAGAAGAAAAAAAAATGTATTGGTTAAAATAATTTGAAAAAGTCAAAAAGTAAGTGACATGACATAAAGTCTTTAAAAGAGTTATTTGATAAAAAAAGAGGATGAAACTTGATTTGACCCTAGTATTAGTGTAGTGTATGTAATATAAAAATGTATATGTGAATGATGTAGGTAAAAAGAACATAAGAATAAAAATATAAATATAAGTAAATGTAAATATGATGTAGAGAAAAAAAATTAAATAGGCATGTAGTGTGATGGTACAAAAAAATGTAAAAGAAGATGCTTGAAAATTTATACATATATAAAAATAAATAAAATTATAGAGACAATATAACAAAAATATAAAGATATTGAATGAAAAATGTAAAGATAATGTAGAGACAATAAAGTGTATTCCCTTTAATGAAGAGTTTCTCCTTTTTTCACTTAGTGGTTAAGTAATGTAAGTATGTACATGTATGTGTATACAATGTATGGTATAAACATATGTAAAAGAATATGGAGATGTAAAATGATGCAAAGGAAAAAGTTGTGGGTTAAAGTGGAAGAAAGGTGTAAGGAAAATGTAAAGAAAAATGTAGATAAAATATATGATGAAAATGTAGAGACAATATAAACAAAATGTATGAATAAATGTAAAGACAATACATGAATAAATGTCGAGACAAATGCATGAGTAATGTAAAGACAAATGCATGAGTAAATGTAAAGACAATGTATGAATAAAGACAAATGTATGAATGAATGTAAACACAAATGCATGAATAAATATAAAGACAATGTATGTTATGTATATAAAAAATATAAAGACAATGTATAAAAAAAGAAGAGAGAAAAAAAATATAAAGAGAGAAAGAAGATGCTAGCCTTGCTAGTCTTCCTATGAAGAGAAAATATGAAGAGTGTAGACAGAAGAAAAAATATATGTGAGGTAGTGTGAAGTGGTGAAAAAATATGAAGACATATCTCATCTATTTATAATACAAAATGATCCCTTGTTTTGTCCAAAAATAAACGATTGCACCACATTGTCCCCTTAATGCTGCCACATTTGGTCTTTAGGTTATTGTCCAATGGACATTTCACCCATTTAACCAATGTTTAAAAATTTATTAATCAATGGATGAAGAGCCCAACTCATCACTTCAAATGTCAACATTTTAAAAAGTGACAAGACCTTGACTTAATTGAATTCTTGCTCTGCGTTTAAGAATTAATTGCTCCGATTTTCTCTACACTGACGGATTGTACTAAAATATAGTTAACTAATACATGTATAAGTAATCATGTATGTATAAAATATAAATATTAATGTACAAGATATCAAAATATACATGCTATAAAATTAAGAAACGATTATTAACTGCACAAAAAATGCTAGTATTACGCTGTACATGTGCAAAAATAATGTTTCTTGAAAATGACAATAAATTGATAAAATTCCTAAAATAAGGATAATTATCGGTAAATTGTCGAAAAATGCAAAAATGTGTAAAAATGTTGTTCCGTGCTCTTTAACGAATTAGGACCCCCAAAACGTTAATTTTAAGCACGGCGAGCTAAAATTAGATGTCAACACATGTCAAAAAGGTAAACAAACTAGAAATTCTTTCAATTCCAAGGATATTGTATCTACATCTAAACCTTTGCAGCTTTTACACATGGACCTTGTTGGTCCTACTAGAACTGCTAGTATTGAAGGTAAAAGGTACATTTTTGTTATCATTGCTGATTTCTCTCATTTTACAAGGGTTTTATTTATTGCTCATAAGGATTATACTCTAAAGAATTTCAAGTTTTTTTGTGAAAAAGTACAGCGTGAGAAAGGGTACTACATCACCTCTATAAGAAGTGATCATAGAGGACAATTCGAAAATAAAGCCTTTGAAGACTTTTGCAATGAGCAAGGATTTACTCATAAATTCTCCTCAACAAAATGGAGTTGCTGAACGAAAGAATAGAACCGTACAAGATATGGCAAGAACCATGATTGTAGAACACGACTTGCCCAGAAGCAGTAAGTACAACATGTCATGTTTTAAACAGGTGTTTAATTAGGCCCATTTTGAAAAAGACCCCCTATGAATTGTGGAAAGGAAAGAAACCTAACATTAGCTACTTCCATCCATTTGGATGTAAATGCCTTGTCCACAACAATGGTAAAGACAACCTTGGTAAGTTTGATCCTCGAAGCGATGAAGGTATTTTTCTTGGATACTCTAACAATTGTAGATCATATAGAGTTTTTAACAAGCGTACTTTATCAATTGAAGAGTCAATTCATATTATATTTGATTATACTAATCGCTTGGTTGAGAAAAGTAAACTTGCAGATGAAGAAGAAAATCATTCATCAATCACCAAAGTCCCAGCTCCTCAGATTCGACAACTCCTTCAACAGCTGATACCTCAAAGAATGAGTCGACTAATTTAACTGTGGGGCCAGTGCCAAACGAATGGAGAAGTGAACCTGATTATCCTAAGAAATTCGTAATTGGTGATTTCAATGAAGGAACGAAAACAAGGGCCTCCAGTAATAATAGTGCTAACCTGGCTCTTATTTCACAACTTGAGCCAAAGAAGGTTAATGAAGCTCTCAAAGATGATCATTGGATTAAGGCTATGAAAGAAGAACTGGATCAATTTGAGAAAAATAAAGTGTGGAATCTTGTTCCCAGACCTGAGAATGCCTCAGTCATTAGGACCAAATGGCTGTTTAGAAACAAACTAAATAAATCAGGAGAAGTGGTAAGAAATAAAACTCGACTAGTTGCTCAAGGATATTCTCAATAAGAAGGAATCGACTATGATGAAACCTTCGCGCCTGTTGCGTTAGAATCTGTTCGAATTTTACTTGCATATGCTGCTTTTAGGGGATTTAAATTATTTCAAATGGATGTTAAAATCGCTTTTCCAAATGGATTCATTGATGAAGAAGTTTTTGTAAAACAACCACCTGGTTTTGAGAACTCTAAATACCCCGATCATGTGTTTAAATTATCTAAGGCCTTATATGGTCTTAAACAAGCTCCTAGATCCTGGTACAATCGTTTAAGTTCTTTTTTAATTGAACATGAGTTTATCAGATGGAAAATTGATGCAACTCTCTTCATTAAAAGAAGTTCCTCTGGTAACCTAATTATTCAGATTTATTTAGATGATATTATATTTGGAAGTTCTAATCCATCTTTGTGCAAGAAATTCTCTGATCTTATGAAAAGCGAGTTTGAAATGATATGATGGGAGAACTAACATTTTTCTTGGGATTACAAATTCATCAATTCGACAAAGGAATTTTCATATGTCAAAGCAAGTACACAAAAGAACTCACCCACAAGTTTGGAATGAGTGATGCTAAAGTTATGGGAACACCAATGAGTCCTACTTTCTCAATTGACAAGGATGATGAAGGTAAGTCTATTGATGAGACCAAATATAGAGGAATTATTGGCTCTCTACTGTATCTTACAACAAGTCGACTGATATTATGTTTAGTGTGTTGATAAGTTGGTATTTTACCAACTTATCTCTTCTTTAATCTTATATTTTTGCTATGTTTGCTTGAGAAAATAGTGCATTTAATATCGTTTACATCTATTTTACAGGTTTTATGTGATTTAGAAGTGATCGGAAGAAACCAAGTGAAAATTAACTCAAAAAGAGGCCAAATGGGACAGTTTTGCAAAACTGTCCAAACTGGACAGTTTTGCAAAAACGGGCCAGATCTGCAAAAACGGGCAGAATTGCAAATCTGAAAAATGGGAAATAAAATAGAGGCTTAGGGCAGAAAACATTTATCTTTGGCTCAACACAAGTCCTTGGAGGCTAGGGTTTCACACCAACACATTGGAGGAGAAGATTGGAAGCACTTTAATGAGATATTCTTAATCCTTTCTTCAATTTCTTGTTTGGTATTGAATATTTATGTGTGTAGTATTTCATTTCAATACTTGAACCTTGTTTATGGAAGTATATATTGTTTAAGTTTGGATTGAATCTCTTGTTTTACTTATGTGTTGAATGATTTTATCCCTAATGAAGTGAGTTATTGTTTCTTTAATTAATCTCATGTTGAATGATTCTTAAGGGAGTAGCTAACCCTAAGACTTGCCCATTTATTTCGGTTTAAACTTGGAAGAGGCAAACTCGGGATTGGGAAAGATTAATTAACAAGAATTTGGGGCGTTAACCCTCATCTAATGGAAATCGACCTAGGAATAGGCGACACCACTTGTAGCCATATTCGGGTGTTCTTAATGCTCCTAATTGCTTTAGGGATATTCAATTAGGTAGTCTAGTTAGTCTTCGGAAGAAGCTAATTTAGAATCATTATCCGAGGCTAAGTAATATAAACTCACCATTATTTGTAAATCATGAAATACATTGGATCGTTACTTGAGCGTAGTTTCCCTTGTATCCATGCTTGTGGCCATTGATCATTTTACTTGCTTTCTAGGTTAGTTTACATTTTTGCATTAGTTATAATTTTCTCTCAAACAAAACCAAAATATTATTCATCGTTTGGCTTTAGCGTAGTTGGTGAAAATTCCTACTTTTCCTACTCACCTACATATTGTTCTCTGTGGGATTCGACCCCGACTCATAGTTGGGTAAATATATTTGCATACGACCGTGCCCATTCTAATTAGTAGGGTGGATTTGGACGTTATCATGTGTGCAGGTGTGCACGTTTTCAAGCTGCTCCTAAGGTATCTCATCTTAGTGTTGTTAAACGAATTATTAGATATTTGCTTGGCACTATCTCACATGGCTTATGATATCCCAAAACTAACTCTTTCAAATCAGAAGGTTTTTTCTGATGCTGATTTTGCAGGTGATAAGGATGATCGAAAAAGTACCAGTGGTACATGTCAACTTCTTGGCAAATCCTTAATTTCTTGGAATAGCAAGAAACAAGGATGTGTATCTCTCTCCACCACTGAAGCTGAATACATTGCTATTGGACAATGTTGTGCTCAGTTACTATGGATAGTTCATCAATTAAGTGATTATGATTTATTATTTAAACCTGTTACAATTTTTTGTGATAATTCTAGTGCTATTTGCTTATCTAAAAATACCATGCATCATTCTAGGGAAAGTCATGTAGACATTAAGCATAATTTTATTAGAGATCATATTCTTAGGGGAACCATTGAAATACAATTTGTGTGCACTGAAAATCAACTTGCTCATATTTTTACTAAATCCTTACTAGAGGAAAGATTTTGCATGCTTAGGGAATTTTTAGGAAATATCCTGTATCCTTTGTAGTCTTTCCATATCTTTTATGTGAACTATGTTTTATAAAGAATGTTGTGTATTAATTGAGTCAAATTGATCTGTTTTGTTCACTTGCCATAATTACTTTCCTACTTACATTTATTACCTTTCACATCCATCGTGTCATTTTTTTTCACGTCCTTTCATACTGACACATCTGCCACTTCGCATATCGATGCACCTCTCGTCTCCTTTTACACTCTACTTAAAGACCCTTCCCAATAAACCCCAAGTTATCTATTCATTTTCCCAACAAACCCTCTTCTTATCCGCCATGGCCAAAACCCAGAAAACCTCGCCCATCTTCACTCGCAAAAGCACTCGTACTAAGAACAAAGGCAAACTTTCTTCCGTTGTTAGGATCGATTCTGATGGTTCCATCGACTCCTCCCCTAACAACTCTGACAACTCATCCTCTTTTAAACTCTCTAGTAAACGTGGTGTTGATGGTGAGTGTGTAGAATCTTTCAAAAGGTTCAAATTTGACTATGAAAATGCTTTCATTGACCGACACAACTTTTGGACCATCCTAAATCAGGATTTCTTTCATTCTCTTAAAGGTAAATCATACGCCCATGGTAGAATTGTTGACTTTGAAGTTCTCGGCTCTCTCCATTGTCCCATTCAGCGATTTTTTGAGTTTCAAGGTTGGATAAATGTTTTTTCTTACTCGTCCCCTTGAGTCTATGAGCATCACATTCGCATGTTTAATGCCAATCTTAGAGCTACTGAGGATGACGAAGTTGAAACCCTTGTGTTTGGAACCCGTATTCTCTTTGACTGTAATAGATTTGACAAAATATTCAACATTAAAAGCTGTGGTTTTTCTACTCTTCCCAAAAATTCTTGGCCTTCTAATTTTGAGGTTTCTTATGAACAAGCCAAAAAGGTTCTCTCTCTTGAATGTTCTAGTCTCCTTCCTACCCAACTAGGCCCCAAAAATCTCTCTTTTGAAACTCGTGTGCTAGCCCACATTGTTGCCACTATCATAATACCCCGTGTAAGATCTCTCTCTACTCTGACTCAGCGTGACACTTTGTGTACCTATTGTTTGGTCAAAAAATGCAAGTTGCACCTATCCTCTCTAGTTATCAATCGCATACTTGAAATTGCTTCTGACCCTACCAATCTACCCTATGGCATGTTGATCACTAGGATTATGGAAGCTCACACTGTCAATCTTGATGACCATCCACCCCTTCTTGATAAGCAATGTTATGACTCTCGCGCTTTTTTCAGTATGGGCTATGTTTGTGTAGATGATGTGTGGGTTCTTAAGAAAGATGTGGATAAACACCCTGAAATTCTTTGCCCTGTATCTGATAAATTCAAAACCTCTACATCCTCTAATCCCCCCTTAGCTGACGCCCCTAACGATATCCTTGCCACACTAATTGCTATTGATGCCAAGCTTGAGTTTTTCAAAGACCTCCTTGTGTCCAACCAATTCCAAATAGAAAAAGTTCGCGACATCTTCAAGGAAGCTGGTGCGGATGTAGCTAGATTGCGTGCAAAGATTGATCAGAGGCTAAAAGAAGCAGGTAAGTTTGCTACCATGCTGCAGGCGAGTGTGAATATTCTTCCTACGAAGATGACTGACACATTGGACACTATGAAGGATGCCATGGTGAACACACTAGCCTATTTCCTTCATCCCTTTGCCCAACAACAGTAGCAGGGACAACAGGAGGAGGAGCAGCAAGGGCATGATACTGTCAGGAGTCTTAATTGCATATAATGTGTTGGGATGTTTTCTTAAAAACTGCTGGATATTTTTTACTTGAACACTTTGTTTTGTGGACCTAAGTCCACCTTGGATGTTTGTTTTGCTTAACTATGACCCAAATGCTATGTTATGTTTGTGTTATTATTTGTTTTCTTGTGTTTCTTTTTGATTGATGTCAAAAGGGGGAGAAGACATTCCAGATAGTCAACTAGTCAGGGGGAGTATTCTACTCTCTCAAAGTTGACTACTCAAAGGGAGCACCTCAGTCAACTCCCAAGCATCACAGTCAACTACTCAGGGGGAGCACTACATAAAGGGAAGTTGACTACATTTTTTTAGTATTGTTTGTCATTATCAAAAAGGAGGAGATTGTTAGTGTTAAGATTTTAATGATGACATGTTTATTATGCAGGCACAATACTCAAATGATGCTCGTGAACCCATTGGATGGCCCACAAAGCTGTCAAGCCTAGTCAGTTGAATAAAAGGAGAGTTACTGCAAGGAAAATAGGCTACTGCCTATTTATGGAAGCAGCTCAATCACAAAAATAAAGTACCATAGAAGATTCTCTCATGTATCAAAGGAAAGCAAATAAAGTAAGGAAGGAAGCCACCACCAAGCAATCAAGGAAGATACAATCAGATCAATCAAGTATGTTTCAACAAGGAAACGAGTATCAAGACCAACCATCTCAACTTCATAAAGATTGACCATTTGGAACTTAAGAAGGTCAATATACTGAAATAAAAGCTCTAACCTTATTATTTGAAAATAGGATCCCTTATTCCTTTTTTCCAAGGATCAATACTCTTGGGTTTCCATCTCTGATGAAGAGCCTTCAACGTCATCAAGTATATAAAGGCTCTATTGGAGACGAAGTAAAATAGACCTTCGTATAGTGTAAACAAAAATAAAGGAGAGATATAGTATAGTTGGTTAGGAATTGTATAAAAAGAATAAGAGTGTTTGAGTGTAGACGTATGAGCTCCACTCAAACAACCATTGTGCCAAACTTTCACTTAAAGAGCTGCAGAGATCACCCTTGCAACCCAAGGGGACTAGACGTAGGATTCACATTGGATCCGAACTAGTATAAATATCGTGTGTCAATTACTTTCTGCAATTTAGTTTCTGCACTTATTCTGTGTAACAGTCGACTACTGATCCTAGGCAGTTAACTAACAAATCGAAAAATTACAACTCACCCCCCCCCCCCCCCCCCCCCCCCTCTCGCACTTTCAACTATAGCTTATTTCGTTGTAATATCACATAATAACTTCTAATAATAGTGAAAATTAACCTTGCAATACGTAAAATAGAACATGTCGCAAAAGTGTTGCAATAGCTCTATGGCATTTAGAACTGTTGCAATAGATCTAGGGCAGCGGTTCGGTTTCGTTGCAATAACCTCTAATAAGCGTTGCAATAAACTGGCAGATAGCCGTTGCAATATAAGGGTCTATGTCAATGGGTCTACAACCGTTGCACTAGACCTATTGTAACGCCCGACATGCAACGGTCCCTTTGGTTTTCCTATACATGGCAACGGTTTTGTTAGCTTTGCCATAGGTCTGTTTTCTAGTAGTTGATCTGATCCGACCCAAGCCAATTCCACACTTATTCTATTTTATGGAAACTTCATCAAATTGTGTTTCCTATTTTTTTGTTGTAGTTTTGCGTCCTTATTAGCATTAACACCATCGTAATAGGACCATAACATTAACTTTATTTTTTTTATTAACATCACAAACAAACACAATATAAATTAGTTTCAGTCTTAAACTAGTTGAAATTGATTATATGAATGATCTGTGTACATTTCACTCTGTTCGAATTCATTTCATTCTAATATTAAATGATAAATATATTATAAGGTGACAAAACTATGATTTTTTAGCAGGTCATGGTTGATTGAATACCTATTAGACAAACCGAAATCATGTAAATAAAGGAGCTAAATATCCTCGTGGTAGCCAATGGATCTCGTTTTCAGCAGATATAGAATGGAGAAACTTGGGCAACAGATGGTGGAAAACAAAAATTGATTGGTCATAAGCACCCTTTGTGGCCACATTGGGAAATTACACAATTGATGCTTGTGGCTGGAAAGGAAATGCAAGATTTTGCAGCGCAGAAAGTGAAAATAATTGGTGGAATTAGGGGCAATTCAGTATTTTGATATGGACTCAAAGAAGGTAGTTTTTATGGGTCGGAAAATATCACTTGACATGTGATCATTATTGCATGGATAATCAACAGATTCAAAATAATATCCCCATAGAGTGCTCTCTTTCAAAGTATTAGTCAATGACGCTGGGAGGTCAGATGGATGTGCCTAGGGGTGTCAAATTTGACTCAAAAGGTGATGGCCCGTCCAAAATTTTATGTTTGGGCTCAAGATAATTTCATACTGGGCTGATTTTAGCCCAATTCAACATAGCCCATTTTAAAGTGATCTCCAACTTAACCCAATGTTAGCCCAATTCTAGCCCATTTTTAAAATTTACTTAAATTTGGATTTATTGCTTGAGGTTTACTTTTTTTTTATGTATACACTTTGCTTGTACCATGTATCTTATAAGTTTGCGGTATGTTTAATATGAAGGAAAATATTTTTCACGAAAAATGTGTTTTTCTTGAAAATATTTACCATGGAAAATGTTTTCCTCAAAAATATTTTTCATAAAAAATCCGCGAAAATAATTTTCAAGAAAAATATTTTTCGCAAAAACCATTCAAAAAACTGGATCAAGTTGGGCGGATCATGACCCAACCCATTTTTAGCCCATTTCAGCCCAAGTAACTTTTGGGTCAATGTTAGCCCAACTCATTTATTACCTCAGTCCATTTTAATTGGATCAATTTCAGCCCATCGCCCGTTTGTCACCCTAGATGTGCCAAACTAAATTGGAAGCAGATTATATTTTATAGGCTAATTTTGTTGTCTTCGGCAACAATGGATGATAGGAAAAGATTCTTTTCTTTGTCACTTTAGGTACCCATATGTTTGTTATTTGCATACAATATATTTAAATAAATAAAAAATTATGAAGGTGCTTGGATCAAAATATCTTTATCCGATGAAGCAAAGTGACAATTTTTTCTTTTGATAAGGTATTTATCTTTTCTGGGATCGGTGGATAGCACACCTTCTTCTCTTAATTTCGTGTATTGTACACTTTCTTTTTTCTTATTCTTCGTATAGTATGTGATTTCAAGAATGTTTTTGCTGGCTTCTCATGAAGGCAGCAATTTTAATGAGTTGACATAGATGAATTTCAATGGATGGGAAAGATCAGTTCTAGGTACGTCATGGATGACACTAACTTCAAGGTAGATTTTTGTTATTATTCTGATGCAAATAGCAAAACGACATGCTACTCAAATAAAAGCTCCAGTAAACTCTTAGATCTCTCAAATAATTTTATTGGAATTTGGAATGAACAAAGAAACAAGCTCTTGAAGAGAGGGACCATATAATTAAGGAGTCAACAGGTGAAAGATTTCAAGCGTAGAGTATCTGCCCAGTGGAATAGGTATTATAGAGATTCAACAAGCAACTTATAACATATCTTTCCGGCAGAATACATCGACAATTCCTTTGATTAATTAATAATAGTCTATTCCAATTGAACACTTGAACTCATGATAAAACATTCCTATTTAACACTTCTGACTCATATTTTGGAAAAGCTTATGCGAATGTTCAAACGCTTATAAGTTAATCATATAAAAAATATACCCACTCCTTTATTTATACACATCGACATCAATTGGAACCTGCCTTAGGTTTTATGGCTTATTAAAGCTAATGTCTATAATTAAAGGAGATAAAATATTTTAAGTAATTAACTCATTACGTGATGAGCACTTGAGACACACACAAAAGCTTTTAGAAAATTTTGAGTCGGAAGTCTCTATTAGAAACATTATCACGTGTTTAGGGCTTCAATCGAAAGAAGTTGTAGTTTGAGTGTCTAAATGAAATTGACTGACAAATTTGAAGGGTTGTCGATGTATTGACCCTCTCTTTTCAAAAGTACATACACATACCCTTTATAGATTGTATGCACCTTTTCCCAAAGAATAAGTGTATTCTTTAAAAAATGGAAAATGCCCTTTCACAAAATATTGTGTCTTGTCGAAAAGACCTACATAAATTTTGAGTCACTTTGTAGAAATTATACAATCTTAACTTGTTCCATTCATTCACCAAGAGAGAATATATATAGGATACAATCTTGAACCCTAGTGAAACAAGGAAACTAACTAATAAATGGTAATTATCTCCCTACAAATATGCTACCAAATAATATCAAATAATATAAAGATATTATACCGCAATACCCCCCCCCCCCCCCCCCCCTCAAGTTGGAGCATGGGAATCAAAAATGCCCAACTTGGAAAGCAAGAAGTCAAACTGAGTTTTGCCGAGAGCTTTGGTAAAAATGTCTGCCAATTGTGAAGATGTTGAAACGTGTGACGGAGAAATCAAACCTTCATTAATTGCATCACGAACAAAGTGACAATCTACCTCAATGTGCTTTGTTCGTTCATGGAAAATCGGATTTTTTGCGATGTGCAAAGCGGACTGACTATCACAAAACAATTTGATCGCCTTGGGATGTTGTATACCTAAACTCAACAACAGACCTCTCGGCCACTTCAACTCACAAGTGACCGCAGCCATGGACCTATATTCAGCCTCTGCAGAAGATCTAGAAACTGTGTGCTGCTTCTTTGTCTTCCAAGAGATGGGAGATTGACCTAGAAATACTAGCCAACCTGTCAACGACGACGAGTAAGCGGACAAGCCGCCCAATCAGAATCACACCATCCCTGCAAAGTCAACTCACTGTCGGCACGTAACAAAATACCCTGTCCTGGTGTGCCTTTCAAATAACGGACCACTCGTAAGGCCGCTTCCCAATGTTCAATCCGGGGTTCTTGCATGAATTGAGACAAAATATGAACAGAATATGCCAAGTCCGGTCGAGTGACCCCCAAATAAATCAAATGCCCGACTAATCTACAGTAGACCTCCGGATCCGACAACAAATCTCCATTTGCTAGGCCAAGTTTATGATTTTGCTCAATAGGGAACCCACTTTGCTTTGCACCTAACAATCCTGCTTCAGAGATAATATCAAGAGTATACTTGCATTGACACAAAAACAACCCTAATGAACTACGAGCTACTTCAATACCCAAAAAATATTTGAGAGACCCAAGGTCTTTCATTTTGAAACAATCACTCAAATAGGCTTTGAAAGTTGCAAGTGCAGCGGAATCATTCCCAGAAATAATAAGATCATCAACATAAACCAAGATATTAATCTGAATATTCCCTCTAGTAAATGTAAAAAGAGAATAATCAGAATAAGATTGAAGGAAACCGTACCCTTTCAAAGCAGTCACCAATTTTGCAAACCAACATCTAGGGGCCTATTTCAACCCATACAGCGATTTGCGCAAACGACATACCAACGTAGGATCTGGACTTTCAAACCCGGGAGGGAGCTTCATATACACCTCCTCATCAAGGTCACCATGTAAAAAGGCATTATGAACATCCATTTGGTGAAGTTCCCAATATTTGGATGCTGCAATGGCTAGGAAGGATCGAACAGTAGTCATCTTGGCGACCGGAGCAAAAGTTTCATTGTAGTCAATCCCCGCTTGTTGATGATTTCCCAACACAACCAAGCGCGATTTGAGCCGTTCCACATCTCCATTTGACAAAAACTTGGTCTTATACACTCACTGATTACCAAGTGTTTTCTTACCCGGAGGAAGATGTTCCAAAGTCCATGTACTATTGTCTTCCAATGCACGTATCTCTTCTTTCATTGAATGTCTCCAACCTTCGTGTTTCATGGCTTCTTTGAAGGTCTTAGGATCCTTACCCGAAATAATAGCTACAAGAAACTTACGATAATTTACAGAAAAATTGTCACAATTAATATAGTGTGCCAAAGGATAGGGAGTACCTGAGGATTGATTGTTAACAGGAGTTGTAGGGGACGGACTATTAGCAAAAACTGAGTGTGTCACATAATCACGAAGCACAACAGAGAGAAATTTCTCCCTAAAACCACTCCCCAAGCCACCTTCCACATTCGTGACTGGGGTATGGTGTTGCTGCCCCCCCCCCCCCCTCGCTGCTAGCGGGCGCTGGGTTCCCAGCGGGCTGTACAGTGGCTGTTGGCAGCCGCGCTGCCAGCTGGCGCTGGGTTCCCAGCGGGCTGGACAGTGGCCGCTGGCTGCAGCTCGACCTGGCTGCCAGCAGGCGCTGGTTGGGCAGTGGTTTGCGGCTGCTGCTCGGCAGCCTCCGAACTATTAACTTCGTCCCCTAATTCATCCCCGTACACCATAAAATCACGATCAATTTCAGCACCCTCATCAAAAAAACTAGACGAAATATTAACATCTTCCGGACAAGCAAAAGGAAACACATCCTCCACAAACTTTACATCACGAGAGACAAAAAATTCATTCGTATCAAGATCAAACAACCGCCACCCCTTCTTACCAAATGGATATCCCACAAACAAACACTTTCTGCTCCGACTAGCAAATTTGTCACCCTGAGTTTTTTGATTATGAGCAAAACACAAACACCCAAAAGTACGAATAGCATCAAAAGAAGGAGGTTTATTGAATAAAATTTCAAAAGGTGTTTTATTTTCCAATTTGGGTGTGGGGATACGATTTATGAGATGAGATGCAGCAAGAACACATTCACCCCAGGAAAAAATAGGCAAATTGGCCTGAAATCTGAGAGCCCTCACAACATTCAACACATGTTTATGCTTCCTCTCTACCCTCCCATTCTGTTGCGGAGTACCCACACAAGAGGTTTGAAACAAAATACCAGTGGCGGAAAAATAATCGATCAAACAATTAAATTCTGTACCATTATCACTTTGTACAACTTTAATTGTTTGAGTAAATTGTCGATCAACCATAGCAACAAAAGCCATAAACATCGGAAACACTTCTGTTTTATCAACCAACAAGTAAATCCAAACAGCTCGGGAAAAATCAACAACAATTGTTAAAAAATAACGAGCTCCACACGACGAAACATGGCGATATGGGCCCCACAAATCACAATGTATTTTCTCAAATATTCCAGATGCATTATTATCACTTAAAGGAAATTTGTCTCTAGGATGCTTAGCACGTAAACACACTTCACAATCCTTTGCTAAACTACTCTTATCACTACTGACATGAGGAAGCAACTTAACTACTCTCTCGGAAGGATGCCCCAATCGTCGATGCCACAATTCCAATGCGGACGTTGCCACGACAGTAGACACATGTTGCACCACGTCCGGTTTGCTAAAATAGTATAGTTCGTCCGGTTTGCTAAAATAGTATAGTCCGTCCCTCCTAACTCCCGTTCCAATCAGCTCCTTCAGTGGGTCATGAATAGCACACATATAAGAATTAAAAGAGACAATAGTTTGTAAATTATGAGTAAGTTGGGGGACGGAGAGTAAGTTGCAACGTAAATAAGGCACATAAAGGACATGATGTAAGGTGATTTTATCTGACAGTCGAACAGAACCTTCCAAAGAAGCAAGCACCTTTTCACCATTAGGCAAACCAATAGGACAATCAACAGTATGAACATCAAACAACCAAGATTTCTCACCGGTAACATGATGAGTAGCACCAGTGTCAATAATCCAAGAAAAAACATCAAACTTACCATTCAAGCGATTTTTGGGAATTGTAGCATTACCAAAAAATCCCGTAATAGCCTTCCATTGATCGGAAGTAAAGTGCTGACCGACGGCAGCGTTATCTGATGCGCTCTTGAAACGAGTAGGCGTGATATAGTCCCCGGGTCGGTCTTGAGGACCGAGAAAATAGGGAGAATTAAACTCAATTTTGGGTGGTGGTGGAGGAGGTACGGCGTCACCGGCCATGGAAATTTACGATGAAGAGAAAAACGTGTGGCCTGATACCATGTAGAAACTATACAATCTTGACTTGTTCCATTCATTCACCAAGAGAGAATATATATAGGATACAATCTTGAACCCTAGTGAAACAAGGAAACTAAGATCCTAGTGAAACAAGGAAACTAACTAATATATGGTAATTATCTCCCTACAAATATGCTACCAAATAATATCAAATAATATAAAGATATTATACCGCAATACACTTCTAGATAAATACCAACAAAAGTTGTAGCCCTGCATCAGCAAGGCTGTCGATTGAATGTGTATGGAATTGATCACCCGATGACGTAGGATCTTGTAAAATCAAGCCTATGGACACAATGCTTACACTCTCTAAATTCATATTATGTGACATTCCATCTGGATGGGATCGTATAATTAAAGTTGTGAGCACAAATGAAAGACCGGATCGAATAAAGTATAGATGTGAACAGAATTAGAGTTGACCCGTCCAATTTCCAAACTGCATTTTCAACAGACATAAAATGACAACGATTATTCTTGTACTAGCTGGCTGATATACATGTGTGGATCAAGTTGGGTAATTGAGCAAAATAGAAACATCGAACCCCTAAGAAAATCAATACTGTGAACCTTCTTAAAATGAAATATTGAAATCTTGTTCTGTTTTTGAAGTTCTTTTTATTTATCATCAGCTTCTTTCTAAAATATATGTGTTCATGTATATTTTCTCCCCAATCTTCATATTTAAACTAATACTATAAGCTTTGCTCGGAGGGTGACCGCCTTGAAGTAAAATTTTCATGTAGTGACGGATAGAATTCTTTGCAGAAAACTTAAATGCACTACTGGCATTGTAAGTGACAGAGTCCTTGTTGTCACAATCCACTGAAATTCAATCCTTTATCGCTCTAATTTGTAAAAAAATATAAGCTCCGCTTGGAGGAAAATCCTATTTTCTATCCAATTGTCGACACGGGGAACCAAAGGCATTTTTCCACAGTACAAGAACTGAGCTAGTGTATTTTTCTCCGTTTTTTGTTCTAATTCTGATAAAGATCGAATCTCATTTTTTCCACATGGTCTCTATCACATCCTCAAGGAATTCCATTCTCTTTAATTTCAGCCGTAAAATTAATCTTCCATGTTACACCATCTCCTCAACTTTACATCCCTCTCAAAATATTGCATTTCTTGAAACTTCTAAATCTTTACCCTATAAATACCTTATCCGATTCATAATACTTTCAACAAGAAACCCCATATATCATCACATTCAGTTTTCTCCCTTATAAACAGTTAAAAAAAATGTCCCTCGTGCCTGGATTTGGTGGTCGAAGGAACCATGCACAGCAAGTTTATGATCCTTATTCTCACCATGCACAGCAAGTGAAGGATCCTTATTCTCACCATTCACACCCGGTACATGATCCTTATTCTCACCATTCACACCCGGTACATGATCCTTATTCTCACAATACACACCAAGTGTATGATACTTATTCCCACCAAGCACACAAAGTGCACGACCCTTTTGCTCATGAAGTTTGGGATCCTTTCCATGAATTTTATCTCGAATCTCCTCGATCTCTCATAGCCCCAGCGCCATCTTTCCACCATGCTCCTGCAACGATGGCGCAAATCGAGTATAAAGAAACACCAGAGGCACATGTCTTTAGGGCTAACTTGCATGGCTACAAGAAAGAAGACGTGAAAGTACAGGTAATGGATACCTTTAGGTTCTTACAATTGAAACTATTATATTTTTGAAATATTGGATTTAAAAATTAGTTAAAATTTTAGTGATTTTTAATATATGTACGTGTTATGTTTCAATTTATATGGTATAGTTTGACTGCACACGAATTTTAAGAAACAAACATATACTTTTAAGAACTTGTCACTAAGGGTGTGTTTGGTACGAAAGAAAATATTTTTGACAAAAAAAGTTTTTTCTGAAAAATTAGTGGTGATCTTAACTTTTTCTTAAAGTGTATTAAGTGGGAACTGATCCCTATTCCTCCAACTAGACAACTCATCATTCAACCAAGTGTACTATTTAGCCTTTTTAGAACATGAGTGTTAGCATATAATATTAGATCAATTCTAAAAAATAATACGTAAAATACCTGGTTTGACGGGAGACCATGGGTTCAAGTGCACTATAAAATAGGCTATATATATATAGCCCCTATTAGTAAGTAAGCAGAAAATATTATATTGTATCAAAAACATTTATATATAATCTAGGCAACCACTATGGATCTTGGGTGGGGGTAAGGTTGGTGGGGTGGGGCTTTAGGGGTGCGGGTACGTAGGGGTGTGGGCTTGGTGAGGGTGAGGGTGAGGTAGGGTGTGTTAGAGGGTGGGAAAGAGATAATTCGTATAGAATGTCACTTGTGAAAACTTGTTTTTCCTACTTTTACTAAGAAAGTAATTTTCCTCATTTTAAGATACTATTTTTCCAAAATTTTGACCTACCAAATTAAGAAATGTGTCATTCTATTTCTAACACACTAATAAGAAAATAGTATCATTCTTTTTGGAACACAAATAAAAAAATAGTGTCATTCTTTTTGGAATAAGAAAGTGTAAATTTATGCTCCGCGTCAAAAACACTAAGTTCAGTTCAACCCATTAATTAGTTATATGCTACATTCGTCTCTCCTGTAGGTGGAGGATGACAAAATGCTGAAGATTACTGGGGAAAAGAGAATGAAGAAAGAAGATAATTGGCACCATTATGAACGAAGCAGTGGGAAATTCTTCACTTCTTTTTCACTACCTCTGAATTCTAGGGCTGATTATGTGAAGTCATCCATGGAGAATGGAGTCCTCACTATCACTGTTCCTAAGAAGGAAACTACCAAGAACCACCACCATATTAGAACTGTTTCAATTGATTAATTAATTAAATGTTTGAATTTGATGGTATGTCTTGTTTGGTACTCCACATATACTTGTGGAACGAGAAGTAAAATAAAGAGAGTAAAAAGTTTTAGTACTGCTTAATATGGAGAGAAAAGAAAGTGAGTTTGACATATGCTTGTGTAATATTAGTAGTAACTACTTTTTTAAATAAATGGTACAACTTCTATTTCTTTCATTGCTTCTTTTCTTTTGTTTTCTATATTTTTGAGCAAAAAGTATTGTTTTGGTCGTCATTAGTGTAGAAGACGTACTTAAGGAATTAAAATTTAAGTATGCTCTTTCTCATAATTTAATTTTTTGATGATGAGGTGATCGTGATCAGATAATTCAACATGATACCAACACATACAGAGCCTAAGAAAAAAATGTCAGTATTACACCAATTATATCAGATTATAGCCTCAAGATAGTTGGGCCTGATCAGTCCGAGATTAATTGGATGCTATAGGAATCGTAAACGCAAAGCTTGAAAGAAGCTCTATCATATCTAAAGAAAGGAATGATTGGTCATGTATTAGAAGTAGAAATCACTCTTCATAATTGCAAATAAGAATTTGATAATATATAGTCTTTGTGATGATTATGAATGCCAACTAATTATTTATGTGACTATGGTACATAAATTCTTACATTACTTTTATCTTACTACTCCACTCACTTTCAATTTGCCCCATCTATTTATAATTGAACAAACAAATTTCTCAATTATCAAAGCACGGTAGTGATCCCAATATAAAGAAAAACATTATCAGATGTCCAATTACTCTGTTAGTCCAAGTTCTCTACTTTCTTTTCTACTAATTGATCCAAATTCTTCAAAAGAAACATTTCAAAGCCCAAGCTACTGGAAATCATATGTGATGAGACTATTTCCAGGAAGTCCTGATTTTGAAGCTCAAATGGACTATTGCTTTTCTCTCTGCCTGATTTTTTTGCTTGCCTTTATGTCCGAGTTCTGTTCTTTGTACTCTCTTACCATGAAGAAATTAGAAGACAGAAGCTACCAAAGTGTTTTACTAGATGCTGGATTTCATGGTTTGAGGATGTTTATATCTTACTTGGTTATCATCTCTGTCATCACCACTGATTTCAGGTTTTTCTTGGTGGCTGTTTCTGGTCATGCTATGGGAAATTTTGTTTGTAAGATATACCAATATCATAATGATCATCCAATGAATAGCGAGTCATGTACTATCTGAGAAGTTGCTACTGTTATATATGTGATTAGTGCTTTCTTGAAAGCCTGGCAGTTTTCCAGCATACTAATTTATTATGTTCAGTGCAACTATTGGTATGAGTTTAAGAGATCATTTCCTCATTCAAAACCATACACATATTCTGTAACAAGTCTGATATACTAATAACTTGGAAGATCAATTAGTAATCTGCTAATTTCGATTAAAGTGCATGTAATGGGCCATACGCAGAATGAAAACTATTCAGTAGGGAACTTTTCTCTTTTAATGGTCTTACACCACATAATTTCAGATTAATCCGACTAGCGGGTTTCAATTATCAGATTACTATAAAAACAAATATGTGGACGAAAATTGCGGACCATACACATTCACGTACCATTGTTGACACTATATGTACTAGGCGATAAAGTAGAGACAGAATTATGCCCAGAAAACAAAAATTCTTGAAATTAAACAATTACGATATGATTAAAAGTCGGTTCTATATTATGAATAGAATGTGCATCTCCTTGTGCCAGCTTTTATTTTAGGGCAATAAAAACACAATGAAGTTAAATACTTAGTTCAATTGTTACAGCAGTTCCTATTTTATCAAATGTCATTTTTTTCCTCCTATCCCACCCCCCCCCCCCAACACACACACCCGCCCCTAAAAAAATCCCCCAACCCAAGGTTTTCTAGTATTTGTGCCTTATCACACCTTTCAAAGAAACTGAAAAGTAAAAAATGCAACTCCTTCATTCGAGTTTATGTAACACATTTTTCTATTTGTTCCATTCCAAAAAAAATAAAAAATAAAATATATATATATATGATACACTTCTCAATATTGAAATAATTAACCCTAATGAGAAGTTATTATATATAACACACAAATATTATGACTTGTTTAAAGTCACAAGGTCAAAAGTTTTTTAGTCACGTGAAGGCTATGACACACAAGTTTCAAAAGTTATCACTTTTTCTTAAATTGGTGTCAATTCAAGCTATGTCACATAAATTGTGAGGGGAATGGAAGACTTTTGTTTACGACAATGGTGCTGACACTTACTGTACATATACGCTCTCAACTCGTTTGAATGTTGGTGCAATATATAGGATCTTTTTACTGTATATCAGGCCACTTAAAAAAATTATTATAGGCAACTACTTATATTAAGTGACATTATAATTATCTCAAATGATAAGAAAAATAATTTGTTGCAATAAGTTAAATTATGCTGAATGTGTAAAAACCATTGACACTTTACATTGTATAAAAGTTAAATCCAACGGCACATCCTTAGTTTGGCAGTATTAATTGAAAGACAGACGAATTTGGAATGTTAATATGATGGTTTCGACCTTTAAGATTGTTAGCACTAAATTGTTGGGTCCATCCCATAATTTGAGGAAGGAAACATCTCCCTCATTTTAAGGAAGAAAACATTTCCCTTGTTTTGAGGAAGAAAACATATTCCTTATTTTAAGGAAGAAAACATCTTCCTTATATTTGGCAAATTGTCAAATGCTTGCTTGAGTCACAAATGACATCAATAGGTTCATTTCATCCCTATAAATAGGGAAGTCTTCTATCATTTGTAGCATCACCAAGAGCAAGAGAGAAAAACAGTAAGGAAAACACTTGAGTGAGATATAGGTATACAATTTAGGATTGGTTTTTTGTAATAGTTGAGTGTGAGAGTTGCTCCTCCTATTGTAATTCTGTTCCGGTTATGAATAGAAGACTTTTCCAATCCTAACAAGTGGTATCAAGAGCTTGGTTAATCTTCCAGGCCAATCTTTTAAAGTTTCGTAAAATTTTCAGTCAAAAATTTTTTGTCCCAAAATTGTGCTCTTAGTATACCATTAGAAAGATCTCGTTCCGAGGATTCCGAATATATATTTTTCGGAATTGTTCGACCACCGGAAGGCCTTCAAAATTCCAGTCAAAGTTTCTCTGTCCACCATCGTCGTCGCCGCTCCGCCACCTTCCGACCACCAGCTCGCCGGAGAAGACGACCGGAGAAACCCGATACGACCAACCCGTTTTGTCCAGACCAACCCGTTTCACCAGAACCAGATCTGATCAAAGTCCAATTGCCACATCATCCTTTTGTTGACTCTTTCAACCAGCCAGTGATTAAACCGGCCCGGTTCGATTTGAATTAGTGCAGCCCGGTTCACTCTGTTTTTGTCCGTTTTTCAGATTGGTCAGACCGGTTCCCTAAGTTTTCGACCATTCTGGATTCAACCGTGAGTCCCGTTTTTCCTGATTCTGCTTCCACAGTCCAGTACAAGCAGATTAGGTGCACTTTATCATGGAGAAATCATCATCGGATACCATGATTCCGCTAACATCCTCAAATTATAACATGTGAAAACCTCGTATGGAGGACTTGTTAAATTTGAAGGATTTAGCCGAGCCACTCGAAAATAAAGGTGTCAAACCCGACAAGAAGACAGATGAAGAATGGGCAAGGATGAATAGGAAAACGGTCGCACAAATTCGACAGTGGATTGACCATAGTGTATTCCATCATGTCGCGCAGGAAACGAGTGCTTACAAACTTTGGGAAAAGCTTGGGAGCATGTACCAAGCAAAAACGGATCGAAATAAAACATTGTTGATGAGGCGATTGGTAAATCACAAGCTACGTAGCGGTACCTCTGTCACAGAACACACAAGTCAGTTCCAAGATCTCGTGAACCAGCTAAGTGCAGCCGAATGGGTTCTCAAAGATGAGGAGCAAGCAATCTTGCTCCTAAGTTCTCTACCTAATAGTTGGGAGACTCTTGTCGTCACTCTCAGTAATTCCGCCCCCAATGGTAAGGTGACCATGCAGATGGTCACAGACGCCTTAATAAACGAGGAATCGCGAAGAAAAGAAGCCGGGGTAGATCAATCATATGCCCTTGTTTATGAAAATAGTGGACGCAACGGGGGTAGAAGCGGAGGTAGAGGAAGAGGCCGAGGCAAAGGTAGAGGTCGAGGTCAAAGTAGAGGAAGATCTCAAGTTCGAGGGAGATCACGAGAGCGGGGAAAGTCCGTCGATACCAACACTTGGTTCGAGGGCTATTGTAACTATTGTGGCAACTATGGCCACAAGAAGGTGGAGTGTCGAAAGCTTAAACGGGAGCAGCCTCAAACTAACCAGAGTTCGAGCAAGGAAGATGGTGAGACCATGGTCACCGTGTCACCAGACATTGCACTTGTTACATGCGGAAAGGAAGCATGCCTACACGTGGGCACAAATGATATTGAGTGGGTGATTGATACTGCTGCATCATTCCATGCCACTCCACACCGGGATTTGTTCAGTACTTATAAATCTGGAGACCACGGCGTTGTGAAGATGGGAAACACCAGTTTCTCGAGCATTGTTGGCATTGGTGATGTGCACATAAAAACCAGCAATGGAAGCTCACTTGTGTTAAAAGAGGTTCGTCATGTTCCGGATCTGAGATTGAATCTGATCTCAGGAGTAGCTCTGGATCGACAGGGGTATGGAAATCTGTTCAAGGATGGTACGTGGAAGCTGTCCAAAGGCTCTATGGTTATTGCTAGAGGACATATTTGTGGTACTCTTTACAAAACCAATGTAAAGTTGTATCGACCGAGTCTCAATGCAGTTGAAGAAGAGACATCGCCAAACTTGTGGCATAGACGATTGGGCCACATGAGTCTGAAGGGATTGACGACTCTTGCAAAGAAAGAATCCATCTCAATAGATAAAGACGTAACTTTGGATCCCTGTTATCACTGTTTATTCAGGAAACAACATAGAATTTCTTTCAGTTCCACCAGAAAGAATCGTTCCGAGTTGCTGAGCCTTGTCCACTCTGACGTGTGTGGACCCATTGAAGAAGAATCTCTTAGTGGTAGCAAATACTTCGTGACATTCATCGACGACGCATCACGAAAGGTTTGGGCTTATTGTCTTAAATCGAAGGATCAAGTATTCGATCGTTTCAAGACATTCCATGCTATGGTAGAAAGAGAGACTGGAAAGAAGCTGAAATGCCTCCGATCCGACAATGGAGGCGAGTACCCTTCCCGGGAGTTTTTGGCATATTGTGCTGAACATGGGATCAAACATGAGAAAACGGTGCCACGAACACCACAACATAACGGTGTAGCTGAAAGAATGAACCGCACTATTGTTGAGAAAGTCCGATGCATGCCCAGTATGGCTAAAATGCCAAAGCCATTCTGGGGCGAAGCTGTTCTGACATCTTGCTATCTTATAAACAGGTCACCTTCAGTCCCATTGAACTTTAAAGTTCCAGAAAAGATATGTTCTGGGAAATATATTTCATATTCTCACTTGAAAGTGTTCGGGTGCAAGGCATTTGTGCATGTATCTAAGGAGTTGAGGCAGAAGCTTGATCTCAAATCAACTCCGTGTATCTTTATCGGCTATGGAGATCAAGAGTTCGAATACAGGCTGTGGGATCCCGAAATGAAGAAAGTGATTCGAAGTAGAGATGTCGTGTTCCATGAAAACTAGTTTCATGAGTGTGCTTCAACAGTCAACAAGAAACGAAGTTATCATGCTCCAGATGATGTCCCTGAATCACCACACATTCCTCTCAACAACGAGGAACTTCATGATAATGTCCATGATGAACAAAAAAACATTGATCCGGCAGATGTTGACGATGATCAAAATGAAGAAATTCTTGAGCAGGGGGAGCCTTCACCCCAAGACGCAGCTGGAAATAATCAAGTTCGACGTTCTGAACGAGGGTTAATCCCTCAAAGGTCATACTCGCCAACAGAATGGATCCTTCTTACCAGCGAGGGGGAGCCAGAGAGATTTCAAGAAGCTCAATCTCATCGTGAAAAATCTAATTGGCGACAGGCCATGGAGGAAGAAATGAATTCTTTACAAAAGAATCAAACATATGAGTTGGTGAAACTTCCTCCGGGAAAGAAGGCCTTGAAGAACAAATGGGTTTTCAAGCTCAAGAAAGATGCTAGCGAAAATATCGTGAAGTACAAGGCAAGGCTCGTAGTCAAAGGTTTCCAACAGAAGGAAGGAATCGAATTTGATGAGATTTTTTCGCCGGTTGTGAAGATGATGTCTATCCGAGTGGTTCTCGGATTGGTGGCAAGTATGGATCTTGAACTTGAGCAGATGGACGTGAAAACAACTTTTCTGCATAGTGATTTGGAGGAAGAAATATATATGGAGCAGCCCGATGGTTTCCGAATCCCAAAGAAAGAGCATCTCGTTTGCAAGTTAAGGAAGAGTCTCTACGGTCTCAAACAAGCCCCAAGGCAATGGTACAAAAAGTTCAACTCATTCATGCTGAAACATCAATACAAAAGAACAACTGCAGATCATTATGTGTACTTGAAGAAGTTCCCCGATGGAAAATTTATCATCCTTCTGCTCTATGTGGATGATATGCCGATAGTAGGCCAGGATGCAACTATGATCAACAACTTGAAGAAAGATTTGTCTAAGTTCTTTGATATGAAAGACTTAGGCCCTGCACAACATATCTTGGGCATGAAAATCATTCGTGATCGAAAGGCAAAGAAGTTGTTCTTGTCACAAGAGGAATACGTTGAACGCGTGATCAAAAGGTTCAACATGAAAAATACCAAGCCTGTTGGTACTCCACTAGAAAATCACTTCAAGTTGAGCAAGGAAAGTTGTCCTTCTTCCGAAGAAGAAAAGAAGAAGATGAAAGCAGTGCTCTACTCTTCAGCAGTTGGAAGTTTGATGTATGCAATGGTGTGCACAAGGCCAGACATTACTCATGATGTCGGTGTTGTGAGCAGATACTTATCAAATCCAGGAAGAATACATTGGGAAGCTGTCAAGTGGATACTACGGTACCTGAAGGGTACATCCAGACTATGTTTGTGCTATGGGGGAGCTAAGCCGATTTTGGAAGGTTACACTGATGCTGACATGGCAGGAGATTATGATAGCAGGAAATCAACTTCGAGTTATATATTCACATTTGCAGGGGGAGCTGTGTCATGGCAATCCAAGTTACAAAAATGTGTAGCCCTATCAACCACAGAAGCCGAATACATTGCCGTAGTTGAAGCTGGGAAGGAGCTTATGTGGCTGAAACGTTTCCTTCAAGAACTGGGTTTCCGACAAGAAGAATACACAGTTCATTGTGATAGTCAAAGCGCTATAGATCTCAGCAAAAACTCGAGGTACCACTCACGCACAAAACATATTGACGTTAGATATCACTGGCTCAGAGAAGCAGTCGAGCAACATGAACTGAAGCTCTCCAAGATCAACACAAACGACAATCCTGCAGACATGCTGACCAAGGTGGTACCGAGAGACAAGTTCGAATTGTGCAAAGAACTTGTCGGCATACACTCAAACTAAAAGCCAGTGTATCCCCCTTCAGGTGTATGGGACTGGAGGGGGAGATTTGTTGGGTCCATCCCATAATTTGAGGAAGGAAACATCTCCCTCATTTTAAGGAAGAAAACAAGGAAGAAAACATTTCCCTTGTTTTGAGGAAGAAAACATATTCCTTGTTTTAAGGAAGAAAACATCTTCCTTATATTTGGCAAATTGTCAAGTGCTTGCTTGAGTCACAAATGACATCAATAGGTTCATTTCATCCCTATAAATAGGGAAGTCTTCTATCATTTGTAGCATCACCAAGAGCAAGAGAGAAAAACAGTAAGGAAAAAACACTTGAGTGAGATATAGGTATTCAGTTTAGGATTGGTTTTTTGTAATAGTTGAGTGTGAGAGTTGCTCCTCCTATTGTAATTCTGTTCCGGTTATGAATAAAAGACTTTTCCAATCCTAACATAAATTTGTCATATCATTAAAACTTTGAATTCAAAAATAATGTTTATCAAACTTCTATTGAGTTTTTACCACATATTATGTTGCGTGTCGAAAAAAAAAATGTTGCTTGTCGAAAGTATTTTGCTCGATTGAATCCATTATTAAAGGTCTAGTTAGATTTCCCCCTGCTTGAAGATATATAGAAAACTCTCCTAAGCCTCAACTCTGTTGCATTCAAACAATATGTTGTCTTTGCCCTTTGGCCTCAGGCAGGTGCACCTTTGGTACTTCAATTATAGCATGCATGGTATTAATGACTTCTTTTCTTTGATAGGACCAAAAAGAGTTACTAGTAGGAATTACTTTAAGTGGTCGCTGTTGTCTTTCTGTAACTCATTCAAACTATGCAAGATTCTTTTCCAAAATTAACATTTCAACAATGAAAGATAACGGACGTTGTTGTCTTTAGGCTGGCACCAGCAATAATATATTCTCCCTTGCCCATTCCAAATAAACAGACAACAAATTAAAGCAGTAAAATAGTAGTAGTCATTTTCATCCTTGTTTTTTCCCTCACTTTATATTGAGCTAACAATGACTCTGATCACAAATAAATTTGAACACACTCTCAACTCCAAATAATACAATTCATTGATCTTTGTGTCCCTCTCCCTCCATCATTCCAATTAATTCCTCAAAATGTCACACACACACGACCATGGAAACATGGACATGCCTCATGATATGCCAATGGTGATGAACATGGTGATGAAGATGAATTTCTATTGGGGTAAAGATGTGACAATCTTATTCAAAGGATGGCCAGACAATAACCTAGGCATGTACATATTGTCGTTGTTCTTTGTTTTCTTTACGGCTTTTGGTGTCGAGATTATGTCGATGGGTCCGATAATGATGAACAAGAGGCCCATTGCTGGTGGACTGATTCAAGATGGGATCTATTATAGTGTTCGAATGGTTCTTGTTTATTTTGTTATGCTTGCTGTAATGTCCTTCAACATTGGTATTTTCATTGTTGCTATTTTAGGCCATGGTTTGGGTTATATTTTCATAAAATTCCATGAACTTGCCTCGGCTGATTCTCCTACAGAGACCACGGGATCAAATGCTACTGATCCTAAAGTTAAATTTTAATCTTTGCATTTTTATTTTACCAAGCCGAAATATATTATCAGGCATGATACCTACTACCTAGCTAGGTGGTAATTTCTAATGTTTGCTTAACATTGACTTTTTCTTTTTCATGTGTGTAATTTTGTTCGATCGTATAAAATATTCGTATTTTTTGGCTTTCGGTTTGTGATCTTCATTTGTTAGTGCTGCAAATTTTTTTCGTTTACTTGCAGTAAAGAATGTCTTTCTGCTATAACATTCCAATGGAAATGAAAGTCAACACAGTTATGGGGAAAGCTTATTATATTTGGTGCTTCTATATGATTATATGATGCGGGCTAAATTTTATGTATGGTTACTTAAACTATCACTAAAGTCACTTAATTATATTTTCTAACACAAAAGTCACAAAATTATCACTTTTTTCGCCAAAATCACTTAACTATGCTTTCTAACACAAAAGTCACATAACAATCACTTTTTTCATCGAGTCACTTAACTATATATATTTCCTAACACAAAAGTCACAAAACTTTTAGCTTACTAACACAAAGATCGCACCTACAGAAAATTCAACTTCCGATGGGTAATATTTTAATATATTTTTTTATTTTTAATCTAAGAGATACAAACTCAATTAAAAAGACTCAACCCGATCCAAAACTCATGCAAATATTAAAATGTTAAAGAAACAAAACCAGTGATTCACCAAATATATGATCCTTCTCTCTACGGTTCTCAAGCCAAAACTGTGTGAATTTTTATCGGCCCTTGTTTTCAATATATATTGAAAAGTGTTAAATGTTGTAGGATAGTAGGAAATTGAATTATACGGAGCAATAGTTATTATTATTTGCATAGAAAAAAGTAACCTTGTGATCATTTTTTTTTCAAATTTATTCACCCTTTGGTATTTTAATATTTGCATATGAGTTTTGAATCGGTTCGATTCTTTTTAATTGAGTTTGTATCTATTAGATTAAAAATAAAAAAGAATATAAAAATTTTACCCATCAGAAGTGAATTTTTCAGTAGGTGCGACTTTTGTGTTAGAAAACATAGTTAAATGACTTTGGTGAAAAAAAAATGATAGTTATGTGACTTTTATGTTAGAAAATATTATTAAGTGACTTTAGTGAAAAAAGTGATAGTTATGTGACTTTTGTATTAGAAAACATAATTAAATTATGTGTCTTTTGTATTAGAAAACATAGTTAAATTACAGCTAGTAATGCAATCATATGTTAGGAAGAATACTTGTTAGGATAGGAGACACATGCATTCAATATTGAGCGTCCACCCTAAAAACGAAAAACAAATGCATTCTACTAATCTACTTATTGAACGTGGTTAAGTCTAATTAAAAAGATCACATCTGGAAGGTCAGATTGTACGGAACTTATTTGACAACAAAAGAAGAAATATCTATTGCTTCCATTTAGGGAATATTAAAACATCTCTATTTTCTCAATAAAGTTTTTACTCAAAAATATTCAGTGGCTATTTTTCATTGAATGTAAGTGAGAAAATCTAAATAGTAGTGTTTTCACACAAAAAAATTAAGAAGTTTTCCAGCATTTTAATGGGAACCTGTTTTCCATCATGCATTTTTTCAGTGAGTTGATTTAGTGGGAATGAGGTGGAAAAATCATGCTTTATAACACAAATTTTCCACTGAATATCGGTAGAAAAAACCTCTGTTTTCAATAGTGAGGGGTGTACAAAGAAGACCGATGAATTGCATTAAACCGAAAGATCTAGTCAAATCGGAAAAGAACCCCATTATTAGATTGGTTTAATTTGATTTGGTATTGAAGAAAAAACACGACTATAATTGATTTGGTATTATTAACTAATAAAAGTCAAATCGAGACCAAATCAATCCGGCATTATCGAAGTATATTATCAAATTAATTAATTTGTCGACACTGCGCGCGATCATATTAAGCCCTTTCGAGTTTACCTAGTAATGTTTTTTTCTAATAAGGAAAAAACAACACAAGTTAAGAAAGAAAAGTCAAATAAATTGTATAAGAATGTCATTGACCACACCAAATTATGATGATTTCAGATTAACGTTACTGACTATACTTCAGTATAATAACATCTCCGATACTATTTCGTCAGGGAATCAAAGGTTAACTTTCTTTTCCGTTTATATGTACCATAGTATAATTTATGTGCACTTCGTCATGAAACAATTCACTTCTTTTTCATTTATATGTATCACTAGGATTTTTGTCTGTGTTTCACAATCATGAAAAATATAGTAATAACTCATACTTATACAAGTGATTTACTCAAATCGTACAAGTTAAAAGTATTAAAACCCAATAAAATCTTGGTAAATCTCATCGGCGGGATAAGTGGTCCTTGGTCTCCTTATATAGCTTGGGCAATCCTCTTCCATTTAAGCTAGCTTTTGGGGTTGAGTTAGGCCGAAGATCCATTCTTCATCACTTGAGGTGCTGCTTTAATTTATATGGCAATTCATGCCGCTGTTGGCTTCATTGTCGTGGTTTTACTGCTTTACCCTCTTAAATAGTTTAAAAAATGAATCTTTTGTAGTTACGCAATAAAATGAATAGACTAAGATGTATACAATAAAAAATACTGAATATTAGGGGTGCAATATGCAAACACTAGTAGTTCCAGTACTACGACTAAATCTCTGAAATTTAAGAATTGATAAGGTTTGGTATACAACATAAACTCATAAAGCATCGGGATGGGAACTAAGGAGTTGAAACAAAAAAATTAAAATCGAGAAACTAGATAGTTACCTAGATTTTATTGATCATCCAACAGGTTCATTAACCTCTTATCCTAGAAGGATAAATCGTCCTACAAACAAATTAAATGAGGAAAAAAGAAAAAAAAAATGCATAATGTATCAAATTAAATCTTTAGACTTAATTTTAAATTTTAGGAAGCTTTACTTCAAGAGAAATTAGTTCTCCTTGGTCCTCAACTCCAAAATCATGCATATCATCTAATATAATTTTTGCATTAAATTTGGTGATTAGATGTTTGTCCCGACCCCTACCCTTTTAGTGGGGTCGAATCGGGCTGAAACGGCCCGCTTAACAACCCTAATCAACGTCTTCATTTTAAATATAAATATTCTAAAGACATATTTATTAAACCATACAAAATTGTAAATAAATGAATCGATTGCTAGGCATAAAAAAATGTAGAGTCCGGAGCCTAAAGGGTATAAAAATACACGGTTTTTACCAAAAGGGGATGTCCAAAAATTTATATACCAAAAGGGGTATATCGTGGGTTGATCCACGTTATACCCCAAAGTTTTTCACGAAAAATTAAAAAAAAAAAAAATTGAACGCATAACGTGGATCAGTTCACGTTTTACTAAATATATTTGTAAAACGTGGACTGGTCCACGTTTTACTAAATATGTTTGTAAAACGTGGACCAGTCCACGTTTTACCAATAACGTTTTTTTTTTTTTTTTTTTTTTTTTTCGAGCACTAAAAATTTAGTAAACTTTTTTTTTTGTAACACTTAGTGTGTTTTTTCATACTTTGATCAATAATTAATCGTGCGTGAAGACTCCGAAACGTCAATATTTTATATAGAACATGATATTTTTTTCTGCGTACAATAATGTAGGCTCAATACATCAAGGATATGTAGACGTTCGGATAGTCATTTTAGGGGTTGAAAAGGTGCCCGAAGTAAGTTTTGTTTGAAAAAACTTAGTGCTTTTTCATACTTTGACCAATGATTAGTCGTGTGTGAAGACTCCGAAACGTCAATATTTCATATAGAACTTGATATTTTTTCTGCGTACAATAATGTAGGCTCAATACATCAAGGATACGTAGACGTTCGGATAATCATTTTAGCGGTTGAAAAGGTACCCGAAGTAAGTTTTGTTTGAAAAAACTTAGTGTTTGACTGTAAGGTTATTTTAGTCAACTTTATATGTCGAGAAAATTAGTCAGCTTTATTTTCAAAAATTGAAACCGCAGAAGTGAAATTGACATTCACAGCTACATTATCCTGGGATTTTTACGTTGAAATATATTGCGTATCATCATCTTATAAGTAAATAAAACTGAAAATTTCAGGACAATTTGGGAGAAAATTGAAATTGAATGGAATAAAAGGTGTTTTTTCAAAAATCGGCTCGGCCAAACCGCCTATGGCAGTTTGTCTGCGTAAATCTCGAAAAAATACGCAAGTTCAAAAAACAAAACGCATAAAAAGGACGTCCGAGCGCAAAGTTATGACCATCTAAAGTTTGACCACTTTACAACTAGTTTTTCTCCCTATATTTTTTAGAATTATATTTATATTCAAAATAATGTTTTGTCGTGATTAAAAAATAACACGCTTAAATCAAAACCTTAAAAAACAAAACACTTAAACCTTAAACAAAACTTACTTCGGGTACCTTTTCAACCGCTAAAATGATTTTCCGAACGTCTACGTATCCTTGATGTATTGAGCCTACATTATTGTACGCAGAAAAAATATCAAGTTCTATATAAAATATTGACGTTTCGGAGTCTTCACACACGACAAATCATTGGTCAAAGTATGAAAAAACACTAAGTTTTTTCAAACAAAACTTACTTCGGGCACCTTTTCAACCCCTAAAATGACGATCCGAACGTCTACATATCCTTGATGTATTGAGCCTACATTATTATACGCAGAAAAAAATATCATGTTCTATATAAAATATTGACGTTTCGGAGTCTTCACGCACGATTAATTATTGATCAAAGTATGAAAAAACACACTAAGTGTTACAAAAAAAAAAAAGTTTACTAAATTTTTAGTGCTCGAAAAAAAAAAAAAAAAAAAAAACGTTATTGGTAAAACGTGGACCAGTCCACGTTTTACAAATATATTTAGTAAAACGTGGACTGATCCACGTTATGCGTTCAATTTTTTTTTTTTTTAATTTTTCGTGAAAAACTTTGGGGTATAACGTGGATCAGCCCACGATATACCCCTTTTGGTATATAAATTTTTGGACATCCCCTTTTGGTAAAAACCGTGTATTTTTATACCCTTTAGGCTCCGGACTCAAAAAATGTATATCATTTTTTGTTTTTAAGCAATTTCCAGGCTAGATAAAAGGCATAAAGCATGAACGCTAAAACAACACGGTATCTCATTACAACAGATGAGACAACATACTTTGATCATTTTCGGTTCTTTTGAGAAAAAAACAACTCATATAATTTCATTCAAAAGTCAAAATTCCAACTCACATGAACAAGAATAATATTGGATATTTTAACATAAATTGATAAACACAACGATATACATACCTACGTTACTGGGTTACCAAATCATCATATAATTAAATATGATAACGAAAGTGTAAAGGGACAAATGTAATAAGTTCTCGAATAAAAATGATTGAATTTACCACAAACAAAGCATTTAAATCCTATAAACATGTTATCTAAGCTAATAATTAAAATTTAAATCTCACCCAATCAGTACACATAAGTAAATATGTCAAACAACGATTAATAAGACAAACAATGAATCTTATTCTATTCACAGTTCGTGATTCAGTTTTTAAACAACCTAAAAACATTCATTCTAAATATACTACAAGAAAATATGGAATTAGCGACGGACAAAATTTCGTAGCTAAACAGCAAAATCCCATGCTAATATCATTTAGCTACGGAATAGCGACGGATTATAAGAAAATCTAATTAGCGAGGAATTATTTAGCTACGGATTAGCTAGGGATTACCGACAAATGCCGTAGCTAATTCCATGTAGTATATATGTTAGCACTTGTATCCAATCAAAAAATGAAGTACGGTTTATTCACTAGAAGAGCTAGTTTTATCTATCAATAAAGGAAAAATATCGTATTTTTTAAATTTAAAAGTTGAGGAAATTATCAAAAAACTTAACATTTGGTCCCTGCATATTCATATGGAGGATCGTACTACATGAAGATCTCATAATAAATCATCCCTACTATAACTGGTTGATGACGTAAAGTATACAAGATGTACCACGGATTTTCGATAACAGAATAATTTTAAAATTAGAGTTTGAGCGGCCCCCAAATCTAATGAAAATATTAGACGCTTAAAATTACTCACATAATCTATATATAATATAAAGTTAGGCATAGACAAGATGATGTGGCACCTCTTTATGGCCTCCATTGACATTTATCTTTTTTCTCCTTTTTTTGATTTTTTTCTTCATAATCTTCTAACTAAATGACTTAAAAAAAGCCTCACAAATTAAATGTTGAATTAAAGGGCAAGTATCAGTAATCAAGCCACAAACCCATGTATCAGTCCACGTAACATCACTTAATGCTAATTAATTAAAACACAATTAGTATTCCTAAGCATCCCCCCACGTTCATCCCAACTATGAAAGGGATATTTACCGTTTTCATGGATTAATCATCATTTGTATTTACAAATTCAAGGTATTTCTTCCTTTCTCCCCGTAGTATTATATAATCTTACAAATTTTTAAATGATTATGCTCATCTACCATGGTTGTGTTTTTTGGATAACTAGGTATACACTTGAAGATTGATGGTGTAGATGAAGTACCAAAAGCTCACCGAAATGCTTTACAACCCAAGAAATTTGATATTTTGGGGATTTAGATAAGGGGTAAGCTCCAATTAACATTGTTTCATTTGTAATTATATTCTAATTATTTAGTTAAAAAGATTTATTTTTAGTGTACTCATACATTCACATCCCTGAAGTACCAGCCTATGGTCAAATCATAGCATTTGGAACGCTTGCTGGAGGCTCTGGCATTACTCCAATGTTCTAGGTCTGTCTGTTTTGTTTAATGTGTTATTTAACTCCACAATACCTTTTGGTTAGTACGACTATTCTACTGGTTTTTCGAAATCCTTTTTGTTACATTTCATCTTATTTCACTGAGTTTTTTGGGTGCGAAGTAGGTAAATATTTGATTTTGTTCTTTTTCAGGTCGCTAGAGCTATTCTCGTAAATTCATAGTGCCAAGACAATGGAGCACTTTATATATGCTAATGTTAATTATAAAGAAATTCTTTTAAAGGTAATTTAACACATCCCACGATTAATCTGTTGGTTGAGTTCGCAGCAAAAAAAATATTGGGCAGTCTTGAATAGAGAGCTCATCATTATTCTCAATGCTCTTGCTTCTACTTTGGAAGATTTTCATAACTTCATGTATGTGCTGGTAGTGTTGTGTTGTTGTATCCCGAGAAACTACTAACTTTAGTTCAACGCCGACTATTTTCAAAAAAATTGGTAAACTAATCCATTTGTAGATGTTTAAAACATTTGTGCTAAATGTGTTGTGTTAGATATTTCGTATTTTATTAGAATTTTTTTATCATCAAATGCTTATTCTACTTCAATTCGGAAAAGATTAAGAAATAAGAATATTTCCTATTTTATTAGGAAAAAGAATTTTATCGTTATTTAAATGAAAATTACTGATGGGGTTCTTATATATATGATATATATTATTAGTTAAAAAAATAATACATGGGGTAATTTTATTTTGATTGATAAAATGAGATTAAGAAGAAAAAAATTACCTTCCACTTTTTATTAGGTAAAGGGATTTAAAAGAAAAGAAACAAGAAAAAGTTTCTTTAAAAATAATATTTTTATAAAAATAATGTGTTTAAAAAGAAAAGAAAAACAATGTTTATTTGGAAAAGGGCATATTGGACTAAACTATGAAAGGAGGGCATTTTTGTTCAATTTCACATAGCTAAAGGGCATTTTTGTTCAATTTCGCATAGCTTAAGGGCATTTTTGACTCTTTTCTGTAGAGAGAATATAAAATTGATCGAAGAGAAAAGATTGATTCGTTAACAAGAATTATTTCTTTAGAGACCGCGCGAAGCGCGGTTAAATTCACTAGTAAGAGATAAGTTGACACAAATATAGCTATCACTTTCAAAAAGATCAGATTATATAACTTCTCTAGAACTTTAGCATCATCACCTTGAGCAACACTTGCGTAACCTCATGGCCAAGGTTCTTAATCCGTATAATATAAAAATTATACCTCAATCTCAAGAAAATCCAGTTGTACAACTTTTGTACAATGAGAAAAAAATAAGAGATGATATATTTACAATCCACAATTAACAATAAAAATGATACAGACAAATTCAAAACTGTAGATTTGTAGGTGCATAATATCATTATACTTAGAACTACTTTGTTGTAATTGGTGTGAACTCACTTTGAATCTATTTTCTAAAAGATTGTTCTATATATAGATTGTTCTATCAATTATATAAAAGCCTTATTGGGTTTTTGCATGGATTTCCTTTCATAGATAGAGTTAAAGTGAATAACCAATGCTAATAAGTGGCACCACTTTAGCCAAAGATTAGGCTTAACAACTATAGCAACAAAAAAAACAATCGCAATTTATACCAAATCTACCAAACAAACTTAAAAAAATAGGAAATCTGAATATTCAACTCCTAATTTTACGTTTGTCCCGTTCCAAAATTTAGATTTCTCCAAAACAAATCGCACACATTCATGAAGTATTCAATATCACAAGTTCAGACAATTTCATGATAATAACGTATATATCATTGTATACCTACGTATATCATTGCTACATTTGTAATAGACAACACCTACGACATGCGTATATCATGTTGTATATGAGTGTATATCACATAGATTTTCATGAATAAGTGAAGATATACATGAGATGCATGAATATACAAGGGTAAATACACTTATATACGTGTGGTACAAATTACACACGGATATACATGAAGATATACAAAAACATAAAACCATCATAATCACAAAAATCCAAACCAAACCAAATCTTCTTCAAATGAGCTCCAATTTCAAATTTAGCTTTCCAAAGAAGTTTTCAAGCTCTTGCAACAACACTCATTCGATTTAACAATACCTTTTGTGATTTAAAAATTCAAACGTCAACAAAGGATTTTCAAACTTTTGAAGTTCTTGCTCGTTGATGATGTATGCATTTTGTATGAGTGGGGATGATGAAAACCGTGTGTCTTGTAGCCTTGTAAGTTGAAAAATGTTTGTTTAATTAATGCATGTTTGGAGCCTGAAATGTTGATAGTGTACTAGGACTCTAGTTTGAGGGAGACAGAGAGAGAGGAACTTCGTCGATGAAGCAAATTGAGGAGGAGGATACGATTCTTTCTCCTTTTTTTAAGGGTTTTTTCCACTTGGTTATGTTTTGTCAGGTTTTAAGCTATATACACCACTGTGGGCTTGATCTTTCCAATAATAAAATAATGGCCAATTATTCACTAGGTAGGTACCTCTATGCCAAATTCTCAATAAGGGATATACATGACTGGTGTATATTTTTTGTATATGTGACTAGTGATTGTAATAATTTTTGGCCAACGATCAAATATGTAACTTTGCCCTAACATAACCCAAAAGGCCCATTGTTGTTCTTCATTGCATTTAGGATCTTAGAGAGTCCACAGATCATAGTGCCTTCGATTGGATCCTATCACTCAAACAAAGAGAAATTGAAAATTTGCAGTACCTTGTTCTTTTTTCTTCTAGACTCTTTGCATTTTGCACCCGTAGTTGCTTTGGTTTGCAAGCTTATAAAGAAGCTTCTTTTTTGTTAACCAAAAAAAGAAAGTTACTGAATAAATACCTGTTTCGGGTGTAGGATTTTTTTGTAATTTACTCCCTATCCTTTTTTTTTAACGATTTCCTTACATAAAAAGAATATTCTTCGACTAATTATTTTGTGAGGGAAAATTAGGATAAGTGAAATTTAAGAATGAATGAAAAAATACAGTGTTACACTTCCCCGCTTAGTGCTCTCCTTCACTTTGTTAAATCTCTTGTTCAAGAGCACATCATATCTCGATCGACAGTGGCTTTAGATTTCTTGTTTCCTTTTTGGTCTTCCTTTTTATTTTTTATGTTTTTTATTTTTTATTTTTCCTTTCATCCATGGTGGCAACATTCCTTATCTACTTGAAATTGGTTGCCTTCTGTCGGTACTAAATGTCTGTCTAATCTTTGTATAAAAAATAATCATTCAAAATTTCCTAAGTTCAAAAAAAGGCATAGTAGAATGCACTAGAGTACACCCAACCAATGAAAGCATGTCATGTGTTCGAATATACAATAACATCAATTAACCATGATTAATTAATGTATATATTCACTCCACTAAATTACTTTACAGTAAGTTATATTGATTTAGTGTAAACATTCGGTGCGAGTAAGAATTTACAAATGCACTAGCTATCAGTGGATAAAGGCATGACAAATAGGAAGCAAGAAAGATGACGTCAATCTTTAAACATTCAATACATACTCCAGAATCTAGAAATACTTGATAAGGAAATTCCCAGCCAATCAAGTTACCAACTAGCCATTGCATAAAAAGGTGGATTCATGTTTTGAAATTTATGAATTGGTATAGCGATATTAAATTAATATACAATAATTTGATTCATAGTTAAACATTCATAAATATTAAATAGAATTTTAATACATATGTAGGTATGAGCAAAAGCTACTGAATTCCTGGATTCGCCAATAATTTTGTTACACCAAGAGAAATAAAACAACACGCAAAAATAAGCATTTCTTTATCCAGTAAATATAAGCAGAATATAGTGCGGAAGAGGGGGTGGCGAGATAGTAAGAGCTGCCTAGCTCTCTTCATATTCCGTTTTCACTCTTAACTTTCGTATTCATTCTCAAGTTTTCTTTAACGTTTATCTTGTTTTTCTCTTTAAATTTCACTTTTCCTAGTTAGAAGAATGGTCTTTTTATGATTTTGCAAGAAAATAAAGAGATTAAGATGTAATTCATAAAAAATAAAATAAGATAAGGAGCAATATAATCATAAAAGAGTGCATACGTTAAGTGTGCAAAATGGCAAAATTCTATCAAGTTTATCTTGTTTTTCTCTTTAAATTTCATTTTTCCTAGTTTGCTTCCCTGAAATAGTTAGAAGAATGGTCCTTTTATGATTTTGCAAGAAAATAAAGAGATTAAGAGGTCGTTAGGAATTCTAACTTAAGGCTTTTGGCTTATTTTTATTTTTTTGGTTTAAAAGCACTTTTTTATGTTACTCAAATACTACAAAAGTGGTTAAAAGTTATTTTGGCTTAAAAACACCTAAAATAAGTCATCTAAACAAGCTCTAAGATGTAATTCATTATAAGAAATAAGACAAAGTGCAAATAACAAAATGGTGCATACGTATGCCTTAACTAATTGGGCATGGAGTAAATATCTACAGGTTAAACTTTTTTTAATAGTAATTTTGGTCCTCAATTAATGAACTATGTATTTCTGATCCATTTACTCATGAAAAATTGTAAATTTACTATTTTTTGTATCAAGTAAATTTACTATAATTATTAACTTTTCCACCACTTAATTACTCAAATGTTATGTTAAATTTATTATTGCTTCACTTTTGACAGTAATAAAGTTCTATAGGTAAATAGTCAAATACAACATACTCTCTACATGAAAAGATCGAAAATGTATATTCTAATTAATTAAAGATTAAATATGATGAGTTATATATCATAAAGATCAAATTTAGGATTTTTCAATAAATTAGGGACCAAAAGGACTATTGTCCCTTTTGTTCTAATCACCAAGGAATGCAATGCGATGCATGAGATCCCGTTAAGCTTCATCCTTAAGCAGAACATATCGATCCTTAGAAATAGAAAAATTCTTGTGCTTGAGCCTGAGATTTGAAAATATTCCTAGTAAAAAGCGTTTTACGCAACACAAAATCCAATTTCGAATATCATATGACCAAACAAACAAAAACATTAGCTAGTAATTAGGCGAACAACCATAAAGAACAAGTTTGCTAGTTGGTGAGCAACTATTGAAATTGAACATATAAAACAAAACACATTCCATTACGATTGAGAAACCTCATGATATAAGTTCCAAAAACGCAAGCAAAGCCACTCTTTTGGGGACAAATGGACAGTCCTTGTTAACAACTGCATCATAAGATAGTTTTTCTTTTTTCTTCTTTTGATTTATACAACTGACAAAGTTAAATAGATGAGAATTTTGCATTTATATGATCACAACGTGTACAAAGAGGAAAATACTTCATGAGCAAGTTAACAATGTCTAGTATTTTTTGCCCCCCCCCCCCCCCCCCCCCCCCACACCACCACCACCACCACCACCACCCAGAGTAATTGCACGGTTAACAATGTCTAGTATTTTTTGCCCCCCCCCCCCCCCACCACCACCACCCAGAGTAATTGCACGGTTTTCCCTTGAAATTGACTGATTTTTAATTTTTACCTTTCAAAATCAAATTTATGTCAAGTAGGGCATAAATTTTTAAGGGCACTGGATACTTGTGAATATTATGATGCGTTCGATTTTAAATGGCAAAATTTAAAGACTAGCCCATTTGAAGGGAAAAAATTAAAGACCAGCACAAAATAGGCACAAAATTGCAAATGAACCCCCACCCCTCTTCCATTTGCTTATTCAATGATACATCCTACTTATATTTCTAAATTGTAAACAGCACATTGATTAGGCGCTTGGCCCTAGATTCCAAATATTTTTCATTTTTTTAAAAAAATTATAAAGTTGGAGTTGAAGATTGAGTTGTGTTTGGTTATATTTTTTACAAAGTAGAGAAGAGATGACTTCATTTGAAATTTATGAAGATGGAGTTGAAAAATAGGTTTGGATCGCTTTTCCAAATTTGGAATCCAACTCCAAGTTGGACTTAGAAATTTTAGAATCAAACAATGATTTTGAAATAAAATGAAAATTTATTCATGGTCAAATGACTCCTAAGTAAATATGAAATACGAGTATTTGATTTCTAAGACGGTCACTCAATTGATGGTTATCTCAAAACCTCTATTTCTTTTTAATAAAAATGTCACTTAACTATTATTATTTCACGTCAAAGTAACCAACCAATTGATGTGATACTTCCGTTGAGGTGGAATTTTTTTTAACCCTAACTTTTAAAAAGTAAAAATCTTTCAATTTAACAATTAACTTGACTGGTTGTTTCACTCGTCCGATCCACTAAATCAAATGGGTTGAATATATAGTGCGTCGACAACTTTTATTTTACATATATCGATTCCTCTCGCCCTCTCTCAAATTATCCCTTTTTACTGTTATTGAAAATTACAAACTCAATATATAACTCTCGCCCTCTCTCAAATTATCCCTTTTTACTGTTGTTATTGAAAATTGCAAACTCAATATATAACTCAAATGCTTGTTGAATTCAGTGGCATTCCAAATTCATAAAATTTAAATCTTAAATTTACTTATGTACTAAATTGGTCGAAACACATCTTTATTTCTTTTCTAAATAGTTCTGAGAAAATTTTAAACTGGCAGTCCATTGATTACAATTTCATTCTTTTTTAGTATTTGTCTGAAATAGGAACGCCGACCAATTAACCTTTGCGACAGAATGAACACAAAATTAGAAAGCCAACCCCACTCTGAAAATAATACAATATCTTATTATTATGATTCATAATATTAGCTAGGTTCTCTGAAGTGCTTTTCGTTTTCATATTAAATTTTCTAACTAGATATTTTTCACCATATTATTATTAAGGCAAAGTACAAAGTAGCAACATTTTTGCAAATGGGAAAATATCAATGCTATTGCATGATTAAGCACTAAAAAAGTTTTTAACCCGCTTACAAGAGGGCAATGTCTGAGATTGAAATTGACATCTCTAAACTTTTGCCCAGATTAAGAGTATATGAATGATATTATTTAGTATTAAATATTGCAACATGTTCCATTAGTGCGGGTCTGCATCTTTTTTCTTGACGTCATTATCTTAGAATCCATAAATTCATGAAGTTTAAATAACAAAATCGCCTCTGAAATCTGAATCTTACCTGTAAAAGTATTTTATCACCAAATGGTAAGACATAACAAGTTCTAAACTCATTTTGATATCATGTTTTGGATTATGAACCATAATTTTTTGTTTGTATCAATAGTGCTTAGCCGCAAAAATCATAAAGTCCTTTGTATCCAAAAATCAACAAATTGGATTAGTGCTTGATGTCACATTGCATAGCTCCAATTATCTAGGCAAATTAATATCCCCGCATCTCTGCACACGACATCTTTTCACTAAACGATCATTTAAGAGCCTTAACTATATTTTTTTCTTTTAAACTTATACCTTAAAGAACAAGTCTAATAGCTGGTGAGCAACTCTTTTAAACTTACCCTAAAAACGCAAGCAAAGCCATTCTTTTTGTGACAAATGTGTAGTCATATTGCATCATAAGATAGTCTTTCTTTTTTCTTCTTTTGATTTATATACAGCTGATAAAGTTATAATAAAGGAGAATTTTGCATTCATCTGATCACAAAGCGTACAAAGAGAAAACTACTTAATGAGCAAGTTAACCATTTGTCTAGTATATTTTTGTTGTTTTCGTCAGCTTATTTCTTTTATCTTTTTCTCCCCTTCCATTTGCTTATCAATGCTACATCCTACTTGTATGTATCTTAGCACACTAAGTAAATTTGAAATTTATAGTTGGATCCGTATTCCATACTGTTGCTAAGAAAAAGCACCTAACACGACTAGAAACGGCTATATTAGTCTAGACACTATCGTTATTTAAAAAAGAAATAGTGCTGAGGAAATGTTTAAACTTACAGTCCACTAGTCTCTCTTTTCATTTTTAATTGTTAAATATATTAAAAATAAATTTTCGTCTTTACTTGTTCAATTTGGTAAACCAAGTGATAATTATCTTTCATACGTATTTTACTTTTATTATTTATTATTGGGTTGAATACTTCAAGGAATTGTTGCACACCACAACTTTTAAAGTATGTTTGATTGAGTTCAATTATTTAGATGATTTATAATAATTAGAAGTGATATAGTAAAACTGTCATTTTATTTATTGCTCCTTAAGAGGTGTGACAAGTCGAATATGATAAAATAAAAAATAACGGATGAAGTAATTACAATTTGACTCTGGTAGTATTTGTCTGAATTAGGATAGCCGACCAAAGGAACCTTTGTGAGAGGAACAAAATTAGAAAGCGAACCCCACTCTGCAAATAATGTATACTAGGACCTTATTATGATTCATAATAATATTAATTAGCTTCTCTGAAGTGTTTCGTTTTCATAATACAAGTTTCTAGCTAGATATTTTCCACCATATTATTAGAGTAAATTTCAAATAAGGTGGGAAAGCGGCAGAAAAGAAACCAAACAATGTGTACATAAGTATCAACACATATTTGCAAGGGAGAATATCAAAGCTGTGGCATGATTAATAAGTCCAAACACTAAAAGTTTAATTGTAACCCACTTACAAGACGGCAGTTGACTGAGATTGAAATTGACATCTAAACTCTTGCCCAAATTAGGAGTAACTTAATGTCACTATTACATAGTACATAGTATTAAATATCGCAACATGTTCCATTAGTGCGAGTCTGCATCCTTTTTCTTGACGTCATTATCCCAGAATCCACAAATTCATGAAGTTCAAATGCTAAAATTGCCTCTAAATCTAGCCTGTAAAAATATTTAATGACCAAATGGTAAGACATAACTAGACCTTTACTTATTTGATATGATATTTTTAATTATGAAATTACGAAACATAATTTTTTGTATCAATAGTGATTCTTCGTAAGTCGGAGGTAAACCAGCTCCCCTTGAACAGTGTAGGAAAGGCCCAAAGCTAATCCTGACATTGAAGCTTCACAAGGTCTTTGTTTATATCCTAAAATCAACAAATTGGATTCCGGCGTAAGATCGCTTAGCCCCAATTATCTTCAACACAAGAGCATTTAGTAAGTAAACTATTACGCGCTTTATCAAAGTTGAATGCTTCGAGGCAAATTGGGATAGATTTCTCAGATGATCACTCAACCAATAATTATTATCTCATAGTCACATTTCTTTCTAATTTTTCAATTTCCTTCAACAAAGAAAATGACTTTATGAGAGAATAACTATTATGGTAGTTGAGTGCACACCGATAATTTTTATCACTACGGTCATTTAGGAGTCTTAATTATGATATACATAAAAAGAAAATACTTGCTCTATCCCAATTTATGTGGCATAGTTGGAGTTTCGTGATTCAGACTTCTAAACTTTGACCATGAGTTCGGATATAAAATGTAACGACCCGTTCGGTTATTAATTGTATTTTGACCATTTTACCCCTGTCGACCCAATTCCCAAGGTTATCATTCTAGCAAAACTTGGGAAATTAGAGCTCTTAAGTGAAAAAGTTTGACCAATAATAGATTTTTAGGTAAACAGGCCTTTTTCAGAATTCCGTCGATTTCGTAAGGTCCGGAGGGTCGATTATGACTTGGTGGGGTGGATGGTTTAGTTGTGTTTTAGGTACTTGGTTGAAAACTCGATTTTATCTGTGCGGGGGATGACTTGGTGAATTAGACTTCCGTTGGGAATTTCGAGTCTACGAGTGAGTTCGTAGTGTGTTTTTAAGTATGTGCATATCTGGTTTGTGTCCGGGAGGCCTCGGATTGATGTCAGGTTTTTGATATGGACTTGTGAAAAAACAGAAAATCTAGTTGTTGGTGTTCTCACCGTGGAGAGCCCAGTACCGCCAAAGCGGGACCGTCATGGCGGAATCTTGCCCGCTATGGCAAAGACCTGTGTTTAAGTGGAGTTCCTCCATGGCGGATGGCTCGACCGCCAGGGCGGGACCGCCGTAGCGATCCTTATGACTGTCGTGGCAAATCAACGGGACTAGTTCATTATTTTTAATGCCTTAATTTCAAATCATTAGTCTAAAGCACTTAGAACCTAATTCTAAGAGCTAGGAGAGGCGATTCTTGAAGGAAATTGGATAAATCATCTGTTGGGTAAGTTCTAACCTATAATCTTGATTTATTCCCTTCCTCTTTAAGATTCCATGGTAGGTTATAGTCTTAGAATGGTAAATTGGTTATTGTTGCTTCAATCACTATTTATGTCATCTAGAATTGTAGATTAACACAATCCAGGATTGAATCACTCTTAAATTCAAAAATCTATTCATGAAACTTATTGTTCCACCCATATTGAGGGTTTACTCTAGTTAGACTTTGATTAGTGAAATGCATATATAGTAGAATTGACGGGAGAAAGCATGATTACGTCTTCGGACACAATGTTAGGATAGATACGCTCTTAGGTTGCTATTGACTTGCCGATTATGTGGGCTTGTCGCCGTTACTTTATGTATTGAACCATGAGGTGTATTTGCTGTTTTTGGAAGGAAAGGGGTTGATATAGACTCTTATGTTGCTTGAGATGGTTTGTATGATTCATTCTATAATTGAGCTAATTTATCTAAGTCTTTGATATGGCATGGTGACTTGTATTTTCACTGGCATTTGATTTGATTGAGTTATCAGGCTTACCTGTGAGTTGGTGTTTCATATTGGGGTTCTAGATTAGAACCATTTATTGAGACTCATCTTTTGTATGTGTGTGTGTGTATTTCGGAGCGAGTGGTACATGGACACTATGGGTCCCCTGCGGGTTATGACTATTGTACGAACAAGGCCTTTAGCCTATGTTTACGGTGGAGTTGATTATCACTTGTTGCATTGCATATGATATCATCTTATTCCTATGATTTGATTAGTTTAGGTGTTGTTGTGCCTATCTGTCTATCTTGTTGATTTTACGATTGTATGCATGAACTAATCTTAGTCGGCCTATGATATCTACCAGTACACAGTGTTTGTACTGATACTACCTTGCTGCACTCTTTTTTAGTGCAGATTGTGTTCTAGGACCGTCTTCTAGACCTCACATCTAGCCCGAGGCTACTTTTGATCAGATCTGAGGGTGAGCTCCTATCCAGCCATGCCGCCTTGGAGATCTCTCTTATTTATGTCTACTTTTACTTCTTAGACATATCTTTATATTTCAGAAATTTATATATTCCTAGCTAGTGTATTTAGTTAGAATCCTTGTACGATGACTTTCAGTTTTTGGGGTTATATTGTTTAGTATTCTACACTTACTTACTATTTATGACATAGACTTATTATTATTAACTCTGTTGTTATTTAAGCGGTTTTGGATAATTGAATGATTAATCGGATAAGGGGATGGTTCGCCAACTAGGGAGCTATCGTGGGTGCCATCAGGACGTTTTTGGATTGTGACATAAAAGGTTTAAGTTTTTTGAAATAAATTTAAAATATTTGAAACTACGTAAAAGTACTATAAATCTCAATTATTAACAACTTAAATTATTTAAAAGACACATAAAGAAATTTGGTGAAAGAAAAATTTGGTTGACTCTCGATATTCCAATTGTGGCACATAAATTGGGATGGTGAGAGTATATTATTTATGTATATAACTTAAATTCCATCTAAACACATAAAAGAAATGGGACCAATGTATGGAGAAATAGAGTTATAGTCAGGCTATTATCATGAAAGTCTCCAAGTGAAGAAATGTGTGATGTTGTCGTGGACAATAGCCCGCCAATTACTCAATTCGATCCTTAACATTATGAACGTATCAAAGCTTAGAGGGGCAATCCAATTGCAGATTTCATTAAAGATCTTCCAAATAAAACGCGTGAAGGTACCCCGCCCCAAACAAAAGATAATAAATGTATTATATGATGGGTCACTTTGTCTACTGGTTTGTGCGTCAAGGCCTCAAGGGGGCACACATGACAAAATCTTCCTAGATTAAATTCAATTAATAACGCGTTTCTTTTCGGTTTTCTTTTTTTCCTTCCCTTTTTTCTCCTTTGACAGCTCACATACACCCCAACCTCAAATTTCTTTCCCTCCAAGCTAAATATTTACTAGTGTATAAAAGGAATGGAATGTTTCACTTTTGTACACCGTAAAGGGATGTATGTGATATGGTAAATGTTTATTAATATAGGGCATTTACACCAAAAAATAGAGATTTTGTTATAGCGACGTAATTTAATGAAGTATGTATTTATTTTAATTAATCATGAGTAAGTGTTAAAAGTATGTGTACAAACACATATAACACATTTATTGACTTGACATAAATAAGGAATGCAAGTAAATTTTTACCAATATATGTAAGAAAAGAGTTGTACACACACCATATACCCATACATGTAAGGAAAGAGTTGTACACTAGCACAGATCTAATGTTCCTTTTAAGGCCTTGAGAATAAATTTCATACGTAAACATTCATTGATTTAGTATAAATATCTATGTTAAGAGAAAATTAATAGTCATCGAGGGTGTAGTATAATATAGTGATTCCTCCGCCTTTACCAAAAAATTCATATTGACACTATGAGAACAAAGCCGTTTCTGATATAAAACACTAAATAAAACTTTTTAGTTGAATCAGCATTAGTTGAGCCCGTAAATTCTAACTTCTAAGCAAATAACTAAATTAAAATAAGAAGGTTTTCTAAATCAAACTGAAGCTTTAAAAAATTTACTCCTATAGTTTTGGCGTCCTCTTAATGGAATTGCAATTAGGCTCGACCACCGTCACTAAAAAACAACTCGGCCACCCTCGCTAAAATACAAAACCAAACGTAGTTGTAGAATATGCAATTAAATAATGTTAAAGAGACGATGTGAAATAAAATAAGAAAGCAAACATCGGGGAAAGGGAAAATTGAAGACGAAGGTACAAACTTCTTTTCTGGAAAAAGAAGTCTGAATTGATCAGACAACATTCAACGAAGCATTGCACATTTCTCCATAAATAAACCACTATTTCGTGCTTGTCACTACCCCAATACTAAAATATTTAGTGTATATTAAAATAAATGGCTATGCTTTAATATTTGATCCATCGAAAGCGACACCAAGTAAAGAAAGGGCACTTAATGGACAACCACTATGGTCAAAGAGACAGAGTGCCAAAGCATGTGCTACAACATGAAATTGGATCTCTTTTTAGGCATGTTAGGCCCCTTTTCATACTTTTGACTAGGCAAGTATACAAAGTAAACCGGTAATCGCACCAAATTAATAAATTGAGAAAAAAAATTGACTAGTAATTTAGTTTGACTTGATTTGGTGTCAGAAAAAAAAATCAATCATAATTAGTTTGGTTTGATTTTAACTAAAAAAAGTCAAATCGAACCGAACCAAACCAACCCAACATTACATGTATTCAATTTTTAAAATATTTTATACATAAAAATATTTATTTGTAAAGTAATTTATAAATATTTCTTAAATTTTTTCGTAATTTTTTATCTATTATCATATTATTCAAGCTTAAACTTAGAATTTTGCATATCAATAGATTTTATATCCTAATGTTAATAACTCAAATAAAATTCAAATCAAAACCAACTCAACACTAACCCTATCAAAAGAAATTTAATTTATCACTAAAAATGATAATAATATTGAATATCTATTCTTTAGCTTTACATAATTAATTTATAGAGTAAAAATATATAACTATTTTTAGATTATGATCATTTTTTTATGACTTATTAATTAGCAATATTTTTTTAACCGATTATATTAAATTTTTATTAAATATTTTAATATAATTTTATCACTCTTCTCACATTTTGTGTTATTTTCTTAAAAAACACTTTAATTATATAATTGTATCTTACTAGAACTAAAAAAAATATTGAAAGTAAAAACAATATGTTTTGTATTCCGAAAAAAAACCCAAAAATTTTAAGAAAACCGAACCCGAAAAAAATCCGAAAAAACCCAAAGCTAAAAAAACACAAATTTTATTTTATTAATTTAGTGTATAAATTTTAAAACCCGACGCACTTAATTTAGATTGATATTTAAAAAATTCAAACTAACCCGATCCGTATACCCCTGCTTTTGACCATCACCACCACAACAAATTGATGAAACAAAATTTCAAAAAAAATTGAACTCCATTGAACAAAACTAGAGGCAATTTAATTTTTTGCAATAAATATAAATAATGGTATAATTATTGATTAAATATACCTGACCATATGCCAAAGGACAGGTATACATTACACTGACAATAAAATATGAGCATGGAAAGGGTTGCAACTCTTCCAACCAAAACATGAGCCAACCCTTTTTTCTCCATCTCCCGACCTTTAATAAACTTAAAAAAACTATCTTATTTTTTCTTACTAGTATTAACCTAATCTAAAAATCAACCAAAGAAAAATCTCATATCCGCCAACCTTCCACTATTTTATTTTTCCCTTAATAAACCCTAATACTAGACCAAAAAAGCCCCCATTTGTTTAACTGCTAAAACGACTTTCATCATCATCTCCCATCTGAAACAACTATTACCTAACCCTATACTTCTTCAAATCTTCAGTACCCAAAAAAACAAACAAACAAATCCTTTTGCTGCTTCAATAAGACTTCAAAAACCACTAAGAACTATAATTTCTCAGTCAGTAAGTCCACTCCTGAGGAAGTTGGAGTTCTTGTGGCATTGCCGCCACTGGCGGTGATCTCTGATTTCTTCTCTGTTGAACAGCCACAGCCATGTTGTTCCGGTATTTCAATCCACCATCTGAACAAAAAAAAAATCATACAAATTAGACAAAATGCCAAAAAAGGGAATAAACTAAAACGAAATAGGCTAATATACATACTGTATACATAAAATATACATAATCAGTGTATAGGTAATGTATATTTCTGCTAGTGCATATCCTTAATTTCATTCGACGGGCCAAAATTGAAGAAAACTCAAAAAAAAAAAATTACCAGTAGCTGGAGTGAAACCGACATCCCCATTATGACAACTGGTTCGAACCTGAGATTGTGGCCTAGCACTAGCAGCATCCATGGCTTCCAAATTCAAATTGAGAGCTTGGACCACCCTGTCTGGCAATATAACTGGACAACCTAAAATTGACACCAAACAAATTATCAGAATAACAGAACTGAACCCCAATATAGCACATGCAGCAGTAAATAGCTACAGAGAATGTGAATACAAAATAAAAAGATAAAAAATAAGATCGGAGTCAAAACAGATCAAATGAAACTAATTACTGTGTCTTTATTCATAGTTCATACTTTTTTTATCAAGTAAAATAATAGTAATGTTGAGAGTGGATTTGATCCCACAGCCTTCGGGACCAGCACCTTAACCTGGCGCCTTAGACCGACTCGACCATCTCAACATCTAAATACATCGTCTAAACTACCAACCATTTTAAATCTTCTCTTTCAAGTAAAAATGCTAATGCATAATTGGTTAATATGGATCAAACTGTAACAGGGGAGGAACAAAGATTACCTGGTTTCTTTCGGTTTTCGGGTTGTGTTCCAACTCGTCTAGGCAAAAAGACACCAGTTCCAGCACATTCTCTTTTAGGACCAGTATTTCCGAGGAAAACAGCACGCGTGCCTGAACCAGGATTAGGTTGTTGCTGAGATTGTTGCAAAGTTGGCCAAGCAGAATTTGGCAAGTTCAAAGTCCCCCCATTTCTAGCCATTTGCTGGTGATTTTGGTTCAATGGAAACTGCCTAAATCCACCTTTTCCATTACCCAACACACCTTGCTTCATCATCATTTGTTGTTGTTGCTTCAAACGCTGAAACTGCATTTCCACATAAAAAATTAGCAAAATCCCAAGAATAATCCATTTAGCCACGGATTAGCATAAATTAAACAAAAGGCGCCATATAATTACATTTTTGGACCGCCCAAAAAAATAATAGCCAGCAAATGTACACACTTCGTATATCAAGTACGAATATAAAAATATACATATTATATACGTAAATATTCAAATTATATACATAGCGTATACGTCTAGTAATTTTGGCCAGACCCCGTAATTAATTTCGGCTGACTGGCCAAAATCGAAAAAAAAAACCCAAAAATTAAAAAAAAGGGAGTGAACAGAGTAGAAAAACACACTTACTTGAGCAACCTGCAATTGCTGGTAAGAGAGCTGTTGTTGCTGATTAGTGCTAAACGAACCAAGATTCGGGTTGTGCTTTTTTGGGCCAACAGGTACTGGACTTGTTGTCTTCCTTGGTGGAGCAGCCCATATTCCAGGCCCACCTTTGTTGTTGTAATCCTCCATCATTCTAATCCTTGCAACTTCACCAGCGGCAGCATATAGCAGATCCATATTCACCTCGGGTCGGGTCATACCCGTTGGAGATGAAACCTGTGATGGGCCGTTTGGGCTTCCACGACTCGACCCGTTCTTGCAACCACATAAAGTTGATTGTGGCGAACCTGACAAACTCAAACCCTAAAGCAAAAAAAAAACAGACTAATTTAAGAAATAGAAATCTAGACCAAGAAGAAAAGGGAAAATAACACTATATGGGTAGTGGGAAGAATAACATTTACACACTATAGCCATATTTGTGTATAAACAAACAAAACCAGAAGAAAAAGACAAAAGTTTCGAGCAAATCAGAAAAGCAGAAATACTGATTGATACACTTTTATACAAGGTTGATACATGATGTATAATGCCATGAACTGAAAATATGGCTATGTAGCGTAATATTTTATGTTGTGCAGTATATTTTTGAAAAATCCCCCCCCTCCCAAAAAAAGACAAATTTTAAGCAAATCAAAACTTAAAAAAAAAACACAAACTAAGAAAATAGAAGTACCTTGGTGTTTTGCATAGTGTAGTTAGCCATTTTTCGGGTTAACCCAGTGATATAATCATTATCTTCATCACTTTCAGTTTCAGTTGACCCGACTACAGACCCAACAGGCGAACTCAGATCCGAGTGAGGACCAAACGGGTTAAACCCATAAGTAAAATCACCTCCAAACAACTTATTCCCATCTTTGGGGGTCTTAAAATCCATTAAAAGGTCATCATCAGTAAGGAACTGTGGGGGAAGCCAAAACTCACAATCATCCAAATCTTTCTCCATACCTTTAATAAAATCACCACAATACTAAGCAAACTACTCAATATTTATAAACCAAAAAGAAAACTAGAAGAGCTAAAGAAAAGGTTGCTGGTTCTTGAAGGAATAATAATTATAGCCAAAGGGTCACCTAAAGTAGAAGAATTTTGAAATAGCAAATAGTTGAAGAAAAAAGGTTGAAAACAGTGATACAGCGAGAATATGAAAGGTTTAAGATGCCTTCACTGGTATTTGGTTGAAGGAGAGAGAGAAATGGAGGCTTTAGAGTCTTTTATAATGAAAAAAATCGAACCCTAGGAATTGGGGAGTCAGTTTTTATGTCCACTCGCTTTTGGGCTCGTGAGGGCACGCGCCTATGCTTTTTTCATTTCAGAAAATTTTATACATCGCATAATTTAGAGCGTAATTATGAAATGTTGCTACAATGGCACATACACTAACTATAGTTTAGAGCTGCATTGACGCATAAGCGCAGGTATTAGTTGTATCGGTAAATATTGTATGAGCGCATACAGTTGCTGAAATTGCAGATATCAGTTGTATCAGCACATATTGTGTTAACTGAATCGCGTGAAAAAATTGTATCAACACACGTTGTAGTAATTGAAATTGAGCAAAAGAGTTGTATTAGCACATATTGTATCAACGCACTATATTAATTAAAATAGCGCAAAAGAATTGTATCAGCACATACTGCACCATTCCAATTACACTCTTATATTTCATTTTAACTACAAAATCTAAAATGTAAACCTTTAAAAATTAAATACAGTTTAAATATTTATGACGCCTTTGATATTTTTTCCGCTTTTTGGATGCAGAGTTGTAGCCAGGTAAGAGGAGTGGGCCGTAAGTGGGCTCGGTCGTCGAGTGGAGGGGTTTGGTGGGTCCATAATCTGACAGTAGTTGCACGGCATGCATGTGAGCCGGTGATGGGCCCACTAGTACTATTTAGTACTCAATTTAAATTTAAGTGGAATTAGTAAAGATTAATTAGGGATTAATTAGTTGAGCTAAAAATGGTATAATGAGAACGTGTTGGCGCCTTTGTGATTCGTTAATGTGGGTGGTGGATGATGACAATTGTAACTCATCCACTCCCATGTGGCACTTCATGCTTTGCATGTAAGCAACTCATGGATATTGGGTCCATTTAACTTGCTTTTCCTTTTTTCTTCCTTTTGCTTTGAATTTTGAAATTTTAAATTTAGCTAATCATAAAATATTAATACAAATCAAATTAAGTTGGCGCTTGATTTTAAAATGCGTTCATAAACTATCCTGTTTTCTGAAATGCATGAATAAGCTTAAGCAACATAATATGATCCGCGAGAATTCACCTAATCGACCTCAATTTATTTCGAATTACAATATAGTAGTCATTCATTGCGATTATCATGTCATTAATTGTAACAATTAAAATTATAAGAATTCATGTAATCAATCCTAATTTTTTTAGGATTAAGGTATTGTTGTCATTGATTGAGATTATGGTATTATTTAAGCGTAATATTTAAAATTGTGAGAATTCACGTAAGCGGTCTCAATTTGTTGAGGATTAATATATTGTTGTCGATTGCGATTATTGTATTATTTAAATCCAACATTTAAAATTGTGAGAATTCATGTAATCAACTTGAATTTGTTTAGAATTAAGATATTATTATTGTTGATTGAGATTATCGCATTAAGTGTAACACTTAAGAAAATTATTACATTATTTTTCGATTCACCTTTACTTTAATGAAGGGAAAGATTTCTTCTCTTAAAAGTAAAAGGTAGCTGAACATATCTATGCTAAACATAAGTAAGTAATCTAGGAAAAGTGGTAGCTTAATCGGCTAATTACATAATGTTCAAAAACATTTTGCATCACAATTCACAAGGTACAGGACATCAATTATTTTTCCCTTTTCCTCCTCTTCGTTGTAAATCGTTATTTTAAATGAGTCACCCTTTCCCTATTTTTTCCATATAAATGGTTCTCTTTATCACTTATTAAATGTTTTCCTTATTTTACTTATTATTTATTGAATACACAATGTTTGTGACTAAATTCTCCTTATTTAAGTAACTAAAAAGTATTTTATAAAATGAAAAATGTATCTGACTCATTAATCTCGACATGCTATATTATTCACGTATTTTGCAAGTTATTTATTATGTGAATCCTGACAATGTACCAAGTATGTGGGAGTCCTCGTAGAAAACTTTGTTTATGTTCTTTGTTTTGATCAATTGTTCATGTTTTTGTTTATTATGATTATAACTATTACTTAGCATAGTAATTTAAACATTCTGCACCACTAGAAAATGTTGCTTGATGCCATAAATACACTGAATCATTATGGCAACTCAAGTAATCAATCTAAAATACATGTATTAAAGTACGTATGTCATACTAAAATGGAACTTATTATGCAATTACCTACTATACTCCACAAAGTTGATATAGGTGCTAGCGTAATTATGAGTTTTTTTAAAATTAAAAAAAAAAAAAAAAAACTAATGTTCTATATAATACAAAATGGTTGAAAGCATTTTCTTTGCATTTGTTCATCTACTATTATTTTGAGTTTTGACCACTTAGAAATATTACGGAGGTACGTTGGTTAAAATTAGAACACGAAGATAGTTAACTTAGTATGGCTAGTATAAAAGTAAAACATATCAATGTTATTCAATTAAAAAATGGTATAAAGTCTAAATCTGAACTCTGAATTATCGTTTTTTGCTTAATTATGTCGTTTATTACAAAGTGATAGCGGAAAAAACTTCACCGTCATCATTCTGTGTCGCATATATTTCTCAATTAAGCAAATGAGATTTTCGTTGATTTTACTATTGTACACATAAGTTGTTACATAGATTACATACGTGATTCGTGCACGCCCATGGTGTTCATAATTCTTCAAAAATACTTATTCAAAAGTTTAATGAAAAAATATTTAACTCTCACCTAAATTTTTATAATAATTTATTGAGAAAATAAATCAAAGAAAATTTCACTTTTTTGCAATTTTGTGTTTTCCACTGAAGGTTGCAATTTATAAATAAAGAAAGGCAATTACCTCCATTGAAACACACAAATTTGCAAGAAAATTAAACCTATTCGAATTTAATATTTTAAAAAATTCCATCTATTCTATTTTATTTGACATTTTTATTTTTGTTATTTCATTTTAAAAAGTTTTTTTTTTCAAAGAAAGAAAAGGAAAAAAAAGAGGTCGAATGAGGAGAAACAAGACAAACGAAGTGGTGGAAAGAGTGTACGGTAAAAGCCTGTAAGGTCATGTCTCATCAGAAAATCGACCTGCACAATATCTCTCTGATTCAGTTTTGCAGAGAGATTATAGTATTTTTCTTTTTTGTTAAAATAAAAGGAATATGACGTTATAAATTACTCATTATTTGTGAAATAACTGATAGTACTATAATCACAAAACAAGTAAATCAATACTATCAAGAAGAAAACTTGAAGGTATGAATTGTTCACATTAGAGTGAAAAATGTTTTAGTTATTACAGGATTTATATTTTGAATTCGACATTTTGTGAATATAATCTTAAATTATATAGGCTAAGCCTCTTTATTAGTCGTACCTTAGCAAAAATATTTCCCTTGTCATAATTTATATGTAACGTTTTTTTCTAATTTTGAAATGATAAAAAATATTTTAATATTATTTTAAAAGGCTGTGAAATATTTGCGATTTCAAATTATTTAACAAATAAAGTCTACACTTTAATGTAATATTTTGCTTCTAAATCATCTTTTTAATTTTTGTTTTTCTTATTTTTTTTAATAATTACTTATATAAAGCATAAGTCAAACTGACCTTAAACTTGCACACACTCAAAGAGTGCTACTTAGTAGGCGTTTGGACATGTGAGGACATGCGATTTCATCTCATGACATTAAATTTCAAATCATCTAAAAAGGCATGATTTGAGATTTCAATTCATGATTTCAAATTTTTAAATGTAAAATTTGATCCATAATTTTATATTTTGTAAAAAAAAAAATCATAAGTTGGTAGATATATTTATCAATCATGTTTACCAACCATTTATATCAAATATTAATCTGCAAGTTGGTAGGATCGATATTTTTAACAATTACTCCCACCAACCATTAAAGAGTTGTTACATCACTATTCATGTTAAATTTTCCTTTTTATTGAACTAAAGTTTGATCAATTGAGGTTGTATTCCTTAGACAGGCCTTCTAGTAGCGTATTAATTTTGTTATAAACTATGACTTGCTCATTTCGTCAGCTTATATAAGAATTGGAAAATTTTTTATGGTTTTCATAACTTGTGGGGGTTTTAATGTCTATAAGGAAAAGAAACAACTTGAGAAATCCAAATTACATGTCCAAACATGATTTCAAATCATGTCCAAACGGTTCCTTAATCACGTAAGGTTGTGTCACTTTTGATAAGGAGCGCTTTACTTCTTTCCGGGTTCCTCCCTTCAAACCCCACCCCTTCCCCCCGCCCTTCCCCCCCCCCCCTCCAAAAAAAAACCCTAAAAAAAAGTAGCGGGCTTCCCGATGCCAATTTCAAAATTACTCTTTTCTTTTCGGGCAATTTGCACAATTGCCTTATTCGGGGGTGGTCTTTAAGTTTTGCCTCTTAAATTGTTGGTCTTTAATTTTTTCCCTTAGCATAAAATACCTTGAGGTTCTGGGTTCAAACTCCGGCTCAATAAAAAAAAAATCACAAGGCAGGCTTTCGTTGCAAAAATAGGTCTATTTGGGCAAATAAAGTCTAACTTTTGTAGAATTCCAGTAGAATAAAAAAAATTATTGAAGGCAGAGGCAATCTGTCTTGCAAATTCTGCCTTATAAAGCAAACTTTTCGCGAAGTCTTGCCTTGCGAAATTTTTATTTTGACTGAATGTGAGTTCGAACCCAGAACCTTGGAGTATTTTTTACCACTTTTTTAAGCGAAGGACAAAAATTAAAGACCGGCAATTTGAGGGGTAAAAATTAAAGACAACGCCTTTGAAGGGAAATCAGTGCAAAAAAATGTTTCTTTTATGCCAGTTTCAAAAATTTCTCATTTTGTTCTTAATAATATTGTTTATAGTCACACAAATATATATGATGTGTTTTAGATCACAAGTTTAAAAGTATTTCTTAAAAAGATATTGTGTCTAGTTAAATATTATCACATAAATTATGACGGATGGAGTATTAATTAGTAGACCAACAATCATGAAACAGATATTCTTATTAAGTCTGAAATTTCTCACCTTTAAATTTCAAATACCAGGTAAATGACACATTAGGAAATAATTCAAAGAAAAACTAAAACTATAATGAATTTTCTGTGCCAAATCCAAGAGCACCTATTTGTTGGTAATAAGTATGTAACTGAAGCATATTCCGCCTGTTCTGTGTAGTCTTACAGTAGGTGACATGTTCCCACGTTTCCTATCATACACTATTTGCTTGTTCTATTAGTTTGCAGATCAAATTGGCTTAATTTACTGGAGTCCGGAGCCTAAAGGATATAAAAATACACGATATTTATTAAAAGGGGATGACAAAAAATTTATATACCAAAAAAAAAAAATTGGCTGTCAGACGCAAATCAACGAAAAATTAAAAAAAAAATTAAAAAAAATTGTATAACGTGGAGCAGCCCACGTTATACAAAAATATTTTGTATAACGTGGGCTGCTCCACGTTATACAATATATATTGTATAACGTGGTGATGTCCACGTTATACATTCATATATTTGTGAAATGTACTGTGCATTGTGATCACAATGAATAATTATAACAGATTTTTAGCTTTTGAGATTCTCTTTTCTAGGTTTTGGTAGTGAGGCCATGGGGTTGAGAATTTTGATTTGCATATATTGGAGCTTTGTATCTTTGCAACTAAATACAAGCAAGAGATCCACCACAGATAGACGGATTCAGGATTTAAGTTTTATGGTTTCAACGTTTAAGATCTTTAGGATTAAACTCAGATAGTTTTAAAATTATGGGTTTAGACCTTTTATTTGTTGTAATTTTAGTTGCTTTTTACACGTAAATTTATATTTCGTATCGAAAGTATTGGGTTCACATGAACCTAATATTGCAATGTTGCATCTATTTTCTGCCACCACACTGACCGTTGAAAAATATGATGATCTTTAAATCAGAGACTTCTCGAACCATAAAATAAAGAACTTTGCGATAAATTACCCTTAGGTGATACAAATTCAAACTAATCAAATGAGTGTATCACCAAAGGGTAATTCACTTTCAAAGCTCACTCAGGGTAATTACCCTTAGGTGATACACTCATTTGATTAGTTTGAATTTGTATCACTTAAGGGTAATTTATCGCAAAGTTCTTTATTTTATGGTTCGAGAAGTCTCCGGTTTAAAGATCATCATATTTTTCAACGATCAGTGTGGTGGCAGAAAATAGATGCAACATTGCAATATTAGGTTCATGTGAACCCAATACTTTCGATACGAAATATAAATTTATGTGTAAAAAGCAACTAAAATTACAACAAATAAAAGGTCTAAACCCATAATTTTAAAACTATCTGAGTTTAATGCTAAAGATCTTAAACGTTGAAACCATAAAACTTAAATCTTGAATCCGTCTATCTGTGGTGGATCTCTTGCTTGTATTAAGTTGCAAAGATACAAAGCTCCAATATATGCAAATCAAAATTCTCAACCCCATCGCCTCACTACCAAAACCTAGAAAAGAGAATCTCAAAAGCTAAAAATATGTTATAATTATTCATTGTGATCACAATGCACAATACATTTCACAAATATATGAATGTATAACGTGGACATCACCACGTTATACAATATATATTGCATAACGTGGAGCAGCCCACGTTATACAAAATATTTTTGTATAACGTGGGCTGCTCCACATTATACAATATATATTGTATAACGTGGCTCAGTCCACGTTATACAATTTTAATTTATTTATTTTTTAAATTTTTCGTTGATTTGCGTCTGACAGCCGAAATTTTTTTTGGGGTATATCGTGGATCAGCCCACGATATACCCCTTTTGGTATATAAATTTTTTGTCATCCCCTTTTGGTAATTACCGTGTATTTTTATACCCTTTAGGCTCCGGACTCTAATTTACTGTCTGCTTGTTCAATTATGCATATCTTAGTGTAACGATTTTAAAAAACTAATTACGCCGTAATATCTATTCATAAGTTGGTTATCCGAAAAGTATGATAAGCAAACTCTAATTACAGCGGACGAAGCTTATATTAGATAGTTATATTATATTATTTTTGGATTTATTTAATTAAATTATATTAGTTTTGGATTTATTTATCCTATTGTCTTTGCTCAGATTTTAAATTTCCGTTTTAGTTTACGTTGTTGTTCATTTATTGAACAAAGGTTGGTTTGCTCGTCAAGGGTTGTCGGGTGCCGGTCGCAGGTCATGAAATTTTTTTATGACAAATTTGGTATCAAAGTTTAGGTTTGAGTAGTTGAGACAAAATGATATGATCATGACCAAGTACGAGCTCAAATTTACAAAGTTGTCCCCATATGCTATATATTATCGATACTGAGGATGAGAAAGTGAAGATATTCATAAATGGCCTTTTGTATGGAACGAGGTCAGCATGGCAAGAGAGCTTGGGTCTGGAGCTACTTACACTCACAAAGTTGACATTGCTAGAAGGATTGAGGGATACAACCCTTTTGTGTTAGGAGTATTTGATATGAGTTTTACATACTCTTAGATGTCTTCATACTTTACCTTGAGTTCTGATATGTTATGTGAGTGTCTTATACTCATTTTTCATGTTTCTGTGTCGGTTGGCTATTTTGTTATGGTAGATTGAGTCTATTAGTCATGTGTGGTTATATTTTTGTGTTGTTATATGCTGGTAGATTTACTATTACTTGGTATTATCGATTTTGAGGTTATTTTGTATATGGATTGATTGACTTCATGTTATATGATACTAGGTTGTCATGTCAAGACAGTTACATTAGTTATTCCTGATGAGTCTGTGTTGAGTTGAGAGTGCACTTAGCCTACCCACAATTAGACTAGCTATTCCTAGCGGTGTAAGGGCAAAGGGTGTTTGTCTTATCTTGATTTGATATGAGATACTAGAGTTATGACTATGGGTCTTGAGATTGTTCAAGTGGTTAGTAAATTTCTGAATGTATTTCTGGAAGACTTACCGAGTATTTAATCTAATCATGATATCGAATTTTATACATTATCGAGGATTCAATCTATTTCCATTTCTCCCAACGTGATGGCTCCCGTAGAGTTGAAAGACTTGAAGAAGCACTTATAAGATTTGTTGAGTAGGGTTTCATAGGCTCAGTATTCACCTTGGGCTGCTCTAGTTTTGTTCGAAAAGAAGTATGGGTCTATGCGGATGTACATTGACTGTAGACATTTGAACAAGGTTACAATGTAGAACAAGTATTTTTTTACTGCACAATGACAATTTGTTTTATTTGTTTCAGGATTCTACGTTCTTTACTAAGATTCCATTAGCTAACTCATTTCAATTGCTCCGTCAGAGGTTTGGTATGAGAGACAGTGTCATTCTTGAACTGAGTGATTTGAATCGGATGAAACAAAGTTATTAGGTCCAGATTTGGTTCAACATGACTTGTCTTAGGTCAAAGTGATACAAGAATGAATTCAGGCAATTTTGAGTAAGCAAAAGTTCTATGCGAATACGAGAAGTCGTGCCTTGGAATTATAGACGGTGATCGGGTGAAGCTTTCATTCATGAGGGGACTTGATGTGGTTTAGAAAGAAAGACAAGTTGAGCTTAAAGTATATTGACCTTATGAGATCTTAAAGAAGGTTAAGGCGGTGGCCTAAAAAATTGCCTTTCTGCATGACTTGTCAATTGTGCATGCGGTGTTTAATGTGTTTATACTTCAAAAATATTTTCAGGACCCGTCTCATATCATTTAAGTTGCGTCAATGCAATTTGATGAGAACTTGACTTATAAAGGGTCTTACTGGATGTAGTGGATAGACATGTTCAAAAGTTGAGATCGAAAGAAATTACGTGAGTTAAAGTACTATGGTGGAATCATCCAACCAGACAAGCTATATTTACTAGTTTATTTCTATTTCGGATGTTATCTTGTACTGTTAAAACTCTTACGGGTCGTTTGGTGCATGGTATAAGCTCGGATATCCCAGTACTAATTTTTTGTACCATGTTTGGTAGAAGGTATAAATTTATCCTGAGATAAATTTATACGTTGTACCAAACAAGGTATAAAATGCATCCCATCCCAAGAGATAGGATATCCCTTCTTATCCCACTTATACTGGGATTATTTTATACCATCTTTTAGATGGTATAAAATAATCTCACTAGATGGATAAATTAGTCCCGGGATTATAATCCGGGATAATTTTGACTACCTACCAAACGACCCCTAGATGCTCTTGACTCAGTTTGTAGGCCTACACCTATTTCAGTTTCGCATTGTATTTTAGATATTAGTTTTGGATTTATTTGCCCTATTGTGTTTGGTTAGGATTTAAGTATCCATTTCGATTTATTTGTTATACATTTATTGAGGGGGTTGTTAGTGGAAATTTTGGGTCGAGACACCAGGAATACTAACAAGGGGATTCAAGAAAATGCAAAAATATCATATATAGAAGCTTCTCTTATATATATATATATATATATATATATATATATATATATATATATATATATATATATATATATATATATATTTTTTTTTTTTTTTTTTTTGATACTCATGGTGTTCGGGCTACTTGCGCGCACCTGGACTAATTTCACGGGATACTTGCCACCCCCTACCAGCAATAGCAACAGGTTCCAGGTAACTCGATTAGAACAGATGGGAAGAAATCACTTTTTTTTTTTTTTTTTTATCTTTGCTGGAATTTGAACCTGAGACTTCATAGTGCTCAATTCACTTCATTGACTACTAGGCCACAACTTTGGGTGAAGCTTCTCTTATATTAAGAGAATTTAATCATCTATACATATACAAGGATATATTTTTTTCTGCCCTACTTGTACAATGTAAAATTCATTTGAACTCCCTTAATTCCTTACCTTTAGCTCCACCACTATCTATTAAGCCTTGACTACCTACCTCCATTGAAATTCTGAATTTATCACTTCCTACAATAGTAAGAAACAAAAATTTGAATGTACATCTCTATTAGAATGGCGAAAATATCAAAGATTTTGTATGCGCAAACAAAGCAATATTCCAAAGAAGTGATATAGATTACATTTATAAGTGAGCATCTTAAACATACTAGTAACTATAACTACTTTTTGTCAAATGGACCTAAAGCATATGGTGTGTTTGTCTACGACTTCACCTGCTCTCTAAGTCAAAACAACTTCAAAGACAAGAAACAAGAATTTAATAAAAAATTAACTTAGGTTAACTATGAATTACATCCAAGTGAATAAGGTTAGGAAGACCATCCATCAAGTTGGCTGTCCATTTTGTCTTAATTTGCCGCACTTGGTTTTTGGTTTATAAACGGACCAACAATCACTGCTGATTTTTGTTAATTTCAAGTGGCAGGTGGTCAACTTTCAATACAAATGAAAACACATGCTTGTGGCAACCATGAAACTGTCATTTTCTGCAGTCTCGTGAGTGAAGATACAGTTGGAATTCTTTTTTGTTAACATCCGTTCTCACACGATGTTCACGAAATGTATTTCAAAATAAATTTTACATAATGAGATTACTTAAATTGTAACGGTTGATAACACGATTTAATAACATTAATCAATAATATAGAATAGATAATACGTAACTTACTATAAAATGTTAAGTTACCTTTATGGTATAAAAAAATTCATTCTATTGTTCGTGTGTATAACTTAAATCCATATAATTTAATGAACACTCCCCAACAGTGGCTGGTCCAGGATTTTGAACAAGGGGGTTCAACATTTTAAAGAAGTGAACAGTAAAAAATTTCATCACATCTAAATGTCCATCACACTAACACAATATGTTAGATCAAAGCTAATATGGTGTTGCGTTGTTTTGAAGAAGTTTTTTTCCGAAAGAAAAAAATGTCAGCGCAAAAGATATTTAAAGGAAGTAAAGACAAAAAAAAAAAAAAATCATAGTACAATAAACAAAAAATAAACTAAAGATGATTGCAAATATAACGTGCTTATTTGAGTTATATAAATTGAAATAATTTACCTCATAACTAATCTTGAGGATATCTTATTTGAGGAGGCAAAAAAGAAAGAAAATTGACATGGTCAGTTCATAGGCCTGGCCTCCTGGGTTGGTTTTCGGGTTTTCACCATTTAGTAATGAACATCATAGGAATAAAGAAAAATAATTGCACTGCGTGGACTCGAATCGGGGACTAGTAGGCGAAATTGAACCCCCTCAACCTCTGAGCTACACAATTGAACTATATCAAGGGGTTCATTATATGGTATTTATACTATAAACGAAGATTTGACCTTTTATATCTAGTGTAATTTTCCGGCGAAAAGGATTTGGATGAACACCCTTTCACCACCCTAGCTCCGCCCCTGCTCCCTAATTGAAGCGGTAAGGATGGAGAGTGGTGGGGAAGAAGGTCGGCTACGAAGTGTTTGTTTTAAAAGTTTATTGAATATGTACACATTATTAATTTATTTATTTTTAAGACAAAACTGATTACATTTTATTCATCTTTTTTCAAAAGTTAGACATCATTAATTTAAAATCAAATAACTTAAAAATTTCAGAATTCAAAACTCATAAGCTTTGAATTCTGACTCCGACTCTGAGTAAGATTGAAAAAGAATATAAAAAAATAACTTTTATTTTGGTAAAATGTTAAGTACTAAATATTTAGAAACATATTCATTTGCTCAAACGGCAAATATTTAGAACGAAAAGCAATTACACATCAGAAAATGATACTATATGAATTGATTTGCCCATTCTATTCCTTCTATCATGCATTAAGTTTTTTTTAAAAAAATAACAATAAAGTGAATAATTTTCCCGGTAAAAAAATCAAATATGTCGGGTATAAAAAATCAATTTTCCGTTTCAAATTAATGGCCGTCCTTGTTCCCACGTGATAGTTACGGCCCGTCGTTGTCATAGCTCCGACACAGCCGGCGCTTATTTCCCGCCTTCCTTCTTTAATAAGTAATCCGTATTTTTTACGTGGACACGAACTACACACTTAAATTGAATTAAATAGATAAATCTACAAAGTACCATGATAAAGTAGTATCCAGTACTAGAATTCTGTCCAATTCCAATTTATTTAAAATTATTTCACTGGATATGGACATTTAGGAAATAAAATAAATTCTAAAATTTTGTGTAGTTATATTATCATTAAGGTGTTTTTAGTATTAGTATGAAGACAAATATTTCGTAGAAAATAAGTGATTTTCTTACCCATTTTTAAATGTTTGCTAAGCAATTACTTCCTCCGTTTCAATTTATGTGAATCCATTTAACTGAACACTGTGTTTAACAAAGAAGATAAGACTTTAAAACTTGTGGTATTAAATGAGTTACATATATTTTGTGTGGCTATAAATCATTACATAAAGAGAAATTATTTCCAAATATAAAAATGAATCATTCTTTTTGAACGGATTAATAAGAAAATAGATATACATAAATTGAAACGGAGGGAGGAAAACAAATATTGCTTAACGAGTATTTATTTGTAATCTAGAAACAACACTATGATGATGGGTAGGTGATGTTGGATATTGGACTTAGGTCGTGGGTCGCCCATGTGGACAAACCCGACCCGGTTAGGAGAATTAAACATGCAAGAAAAAGGGAGTTACCACACTAAAAGGTAACTTCTACCCTATCAACGTGGGTTTGTGGGAGGAGTTTTTGTAACTCCTGTAACTTCTCTTCTGGATAAAAAGGCACGGTTTCTCTTCTTCTAATAGAGACAAAAAAAAAAATACAGATTCTCACTTTTCTCCAACTTTTTCCATAAGAACACAAAAAAGAAAGACATTTAGTTTGTGAATAGAATTTGATTTCCTACTGAGACCAAGTCGACCTTGGGCAATTTCTTTGTGTGGCAAGATCAATAACTTCCGCTGCAATTGAAAGGTACACAATTCGTTATTCTTGCCCCGTTATGATTTTCTAATAATGGTATCAAAGCCTAGGGTTAATTTGCATCCTAGTATGAATTGTCTTGGTTGGATAACGTTTAAGAGTAGTTGATGGAGTATTCTGTTTTTTTTATAAGTACATAATTGAATATTGATATGCTCTGTGGGATGAGTATTTGTTTCATGTGACAATTTTCTTTTAGTATCGTACATGGAAGTCAAGTTCTGGTAATAAAGCAAATATTGAAAATAGATTTCACATGACTAGTTTGAAATCAATTTCATCTTTCTGTTTGAAACCCGTCGGGTTTGTCGGCATATCGAAATTTATGCAACAAAAATCTTGTTTAGGTGCTCCTGACTGCTCTTCCTGTAGTTCTATGTACACCAGTTTTATATAATATGACTTCTACTTGATTTGGGAAATTGTGGTTCCTATGTATAATTAATATTAGCGATACTTGTCGTGATTGGAAGTTACTGCCGATTCCTTATAAAAAATAAATAAATCAATGGCATACACAAGTTGATAAATTTTTTAAAGACACCTGCAAAGGTTAGATGAAAAGTCTATATTGGTTTTTCATCAAAAAAAGAAAGTTGTATGAACTTTGCCAATTTTTTTTTTATTAGACATTCTGGAAATTAATTTCTGTGTATCACATAATTAAAATTTCAGCATGAATCTTGTACATTCAAAATCTACTTGTTTAAAGCTTTCCGTTGATATATTAACCATTAAAAACGGATTTAAAACGAGTAAGATATGATTTTTTGAAGTTATGCTGAAAATTATGACAGTTTTTTATGAAAAACTGCTTCTGGATTTTAATTTCTGGAAATTACATGTTATGAACTACATTGTGTGATATATATTTTCAGAATCTACTCGTTACAAGCTTTCCGTTGATATATTAACCATTAAAAACGGATTTAAAACGAGTAAGATATGATTTTTTGAAGTTATGCTGAAAATTATGACAGTTTTTTATGAAAAACTGCTTCTGCAATTTAATTTCTGGAAATTACATGTTATGAAATACATTGTGTGATATATGTTTTCAGAATCTACTCGTTACAAGCTTTCCGTTGATATATTAACCATTAAAAACGGATTTAAAACGAGTAAGATATGATTTTTTGAAGTTATGCTGAAAATTATGACAGTTTTATGAAAAACTGCTTCTGAAATTTAATTTCTGAAAATTACTTGTTATGAATTACAATGTGTGATATATATTTTCAGAATCTACTCGTTACAAGCTTTCCGTTGATATATTAACCATTAAAAACGAATTTAAAACGAGAGAGTTATGAAGTGTTGAAGTTATGTTAAGTAAAATAAAATAAAAAGTTTTTTTTTAACCTCCTAATAGCCATGCCATTATATTAGTATATGATCCTTGACGTATTTTTTGTCTTCTACGAGTAATGTGGCATGTGTTGTCATATTGAATGGTATGTCCATTCTTATTGTTTCATTGTTCCCGTTTCAGACATGGTTGGACAGGGACAAGCTCGAAGTACTCCAAGTGGGAGTTCCCGAAATTGAGCAAGGAGACAATGTAGAAGAGTACGTCGTCGTGGGACACATTTCCGTGGACGTGAAGTCATAAGGAATAATGTTCCAAGGGCGACCCAAAATCTACTAAGGGATCAAAGGGCTATACGAAGGGAAGGAGAGAAGAAATTTAAAGAGTTTAAAGCTTTTAAGATGTCTCCTAATACTTCAGTGCCTGAACATATTGAACTTTTTCGGTTGCAACGAGAAGAACTGACTAATTTTATTGAAATCTCGGATTGGGAAGCTTTAGCAATTTTAGTAGATTCCCTCCGAGAGCCTTGGAGTGGTATTTTAGTTAATATTTATCACTCTTTCTTTCTAAGTCAACCTTTTGAGGTGTATGTTCAAGAACTTGAATTCGAGTGGGAGATTATGAACTTGTAATTTAAATTGTGAACTTTTTTTTTCAATATATGGTTATGTTGTTTAACTTTCTTTTATATCCCATTTATTTATTTGTTTTTAAATGGGTTGAGACTTAATTGAAAGTTATTAAATAAAATTCAAGCTAAGATTTATTTTTCCATTTTTGATTAAACATTTAGACTGTAGATGATGATTGGAAACTTTGTGACCTTTCGATTTTATACTAAATGTAAAGTCATTTATGGAAATTAATTGCTTGAGTGTGAATATCACTTGCATAAATTTATTAAAGTAAGTATTGATGAATAAGAACTTGCTTAATTGTCTCAATCAACAGATATGGCATCTAAGAGTATCATTGCTGACTTAAACAAAGGTGAAAAACTGAATGGCGAGAATTACGACATCTGGAGTCGTAAAATGTGGTATGTACTAGAAGAGCAAGATACTCTAGAAGGTATCAACCATGTTTTGGTTCGCCCAGAAGAGGGTAACACTGCTCAGCACATAAGAGATCTGGAAACTTACAATGCGTGGAAAAAGAAAGATTCTACTGCACGTGGAATTATTGTAAGTTCTATCGTTGATGATCTCATTCACGAATGTGAAGAATACCCTACTGCTCATGCTATGTGGGCACACTTACGAGAGACTTATGGGGGTACCACTGTGACCCGCCTTAGACAGCTGACTATCAAATTTGACACTTACAAGAAGCGTCATGATCACAATGTCAAGCAACACCTTAGGGTGATGTCTAACATGATTGCTCAACTCAAAAGTGTTGGTCATGTTCTCTCTGATGAGCAGCAGGTTCAGGCAGTGATCCGGTCTCTTCCCAATAGTTGGGAACACTTGAAGGTTAACTTAACCCATAATGATAGCATCAAAACTTTTTCTGATGTTGCCCGTCATGTCGAGCTTGAGGACGAGCGTCTTGGTGCTACCAAAACTGTATCTAATGCCTATGTGGCAGAATCAAGTGGCACAAATTCTTCTGGCTTCAAGCGCAAGAAGAATTGGAAAAATGACGGAAAGGGTAAGGAGACCGGAGAAGGACCTTCCAAGAAAAGGAACAAACCAAATCCCAAGAAGGGAAAACGGGTTTTCAAAAAGAAAGACAAGAGTAAGATGAAATGCTACAACTGCCATGTTCCAGGACATTTTGCTCGTGAGTGTCCTGAGCCGAAAAAGGTAGCATTTCAAAGCGCATCTCTAAGTGCTACATATGTTTCTAGCACTGTTTTACTAACTGAATCTTATCCTGTGTGGATTGTAGACTCAGGGGCCACCGACCATGTGAGTCGTGATCGAGAAGCGTTTGTGGAGTTTCGTCGAGTCTCACTTGGATCAAGGTGGATATATGTAGGAAATAATGCAAAGCTTGAAGTCAAAGGATAGGCACTTGCAAAATAGACTTGCGTGGTAGCCGAGCTTTGATGTTGCATGATGTCCTATATGCTCCAGAGATCCGACGTAACTTGGTTTCTGTGTCTGTTCTTCTAGATCTAGGTTTCGATTTAAAGTTTAGTCTCAATGGTGTTAGAATTACTCAAGACAATGTTTTTTATGGTTTTGGACTACGTTATGATGGTTTTATTGTTTTAGATTGTAATCCTTCAACTTATGACTATTATGTTGACCGTTGTGTAATGACATGTTATTCTAGTAACAGTGATGTTGATGTTATTACATGGCATGCAAGATTAGGTCACATAGGGTAAGACCGGATGAATAGATTGGCAAAGGAAGGGCATTTAGGTCCTTTCTCCAGAATTGAATTGCCAACTTGTGAAAATTGTCTTGCCGGAAAGATTACGCATAAACCATTTGGGAAGGCTAAAAGAGCAGATTCCCCATTGCAATTAATCCATTCTGATATCTGTGGTCCAATGAATGTGAGGGCAAGGTCTGGTGCTTTGTATTTCATTACATTTATTGATGATTTCACGCGCTTTGGTTATGTCTATTTGATTTCTCATAAATCTGAAGCACTTGAATGCTTTAGAAAATATATGAATGAAGTTGAGAATCAATTAGATAAAAGTATAAAGACTTTAAGAACCGATAGAGGCCGTGAATATTTATCAAAACAGTTGAAGAATTATGTAATGAAAAAGGCATTACGAGACATTTAACTACACCTTACACACCTCAACAGAATGGTGTAGCAGAAAGGAGGAATAGAACATTATTGGACATGACAAAATCTATGATGGCGCAGGCAAATTTACCTATCTCCTTCTGGGGAGATGCATTATTGACTGCAGCCTACATACTAAATAAAGTGCCTTCTAAATCAGTTACTGCCACTCCCTATGAGCTATGGACTGGTCATAAACCGAACTTGAATGATCTACGACCTTGGGGTTGTGCTGCATATGTAAAGGATCGTTTTGGTAAGTTTGGAAAACTGAGTCCAAAAGGGAAGAAATGTATCTTCATAAGATACTCAGAACACTCCAAAGGGTATGTGTTCATTAGTGAATTAGAAGATGGAAGTATAACTGAAATTGAATCACGAGATATCACTTTTTTAGAAAATGATTTTCCCAAAAAGGGCGAAATAAAAGAAGGAGAGCCTCTTTACGAAATGTTAAATTCAGATGATCAAACAATGTCTTCGGACATGTTTAATTGTCAAATAGATCAAGGATCGGTTCCTAGTCCAAGTGGGAGTTTTGAATCCCAAATTTTTTTAGAGGAATCTGAATTTCAACAACGTAAGAGTACCAGAAAAAGTGTACCTAAATGATCTTATGAGATTGAAGATTACGTTTTCCTGGTGTCTCCCACAGAATTGGATGAGCCTAATTCTGTGACTGAGGCTTTGGCAAGTCCTGGAAAAGATGAATGGATGAAAGCAATGAAAGAAGAATTAGAGTCCATGAGAACCAACAAAGTCTGGGATCTGGTTGACCTTCCTTCTGGGCGTAGAGCCATTGGGAACAAATGGGTTCTCAAGGTTAAACGTAAAGCGGACGGGTCAATAGAAAGATACAAGGCACGATTGGTCGCAAAAGGTTTTACCCAAAAAGCTGGAATAGATTATGAGGAAACCTTTTCACCAGTTGTGAAGTTTACCTCAATTCGGTTACTTTTGGCTATTGTTGCACGTTTGGATCTAGAGTTACACCAAATGGACGTGAAGACAGCTTTTCTCAATGGAGAATTAAACGAGGAAATCTACATGGAACAACCTATAGGTTTCATCGTTAAAGGCCAAGAAAAGAAAGTTTGCAAATTAAAAATATTTATTTATGGCCTGAAGCAGTCTTCAAGGCAGTGGTATTTGAGATTTCACAAAGAGGTGATTTCATATGATTTCACCATGATCGATGAAGACCATTGCATCTATGTGAAGAAGTCCAATGGAATGTTTGTAATTCTTTCTCTTTACGTGGATGATATTTTATTAGCCGGAAATAATTTGGAGTATGTGAAAACTTTCAAGTCATGGCTTTCAAAGTCATTCGATATGAAAGACATGGGTGAAGCAGACTATATATTGGGTGTTAAGATCCAAAGAGATCGTTCCAAGAAGGTTTTGAGTCTATCTCAAGAAATTTATATAAGGAAAATTTTAAAACGCTTCCGAATGAATAGTTGCAAACCCATGGATACTCCAATAGCAAGAGGTGAAACTTTAAGCCTTGAAATGTGTCCAGAGACTGAAAAAGAAAAGGAAGAAATGTCTCGAGTTCCATATTCTAGTGCTGTCGGGAGCTTGATGTGCGCAATGATGTGTACTTGTCCGGACATTTGTTATGCCGTAGGTCTGGTTAGCAGGTATCAGTCCAATCCTAGAAGAGATCATTGGAAAGCTGTGAAGAGGATCTTCCGATACCTGAAAGGAACTGCTGATTATTCACTATGTTATAGTGGAAATGATTTACACTTGAGAGGATACACAGATGTTGATTGGGGTGGTGACCGGAACGATAGAAAATCGACATCCGGTTATGCTTTCTTACTTAATGGTGGTGCTATTTCATGGAAAAGTAAGAAACAAACTTGCACGGCTCTTTCAACTATGGAAGCTGAGTTTGGGGCTTGTGCATCTGCAGTACAAGAAGCTGTTTGGTTAAAAAGATTCTTTGAGCATTTGGACGTAGCAAAGAATTCTCAAGGATCAATGATTTTACATTGTGATAGTCAAGCGGCTATTGCATACACAAAGGATCCTAAGTATCACAGCAAAACCAAACACATTGACATCAAGTATAACTTTGTAAGAGACACAGTAGCAAGTGGAGAAGTAACTTTACAATACATACCTACGCGAGAAATGATAGCTGATCCTTTTACAAAGGCGATATCTAGAGACCTGTTTGAGAAACATGTTATGGCTCTAGGTTTGCGTAGGATATGATTATATTTCTGTATTGTAATATGACTTGGTTGTTATAATCTCTTGAATTTGTGTTCATATCTTATATGCATGTGATGATGTAATTTTATTGATAAAGTGTGTCGAACAAGTCGTGAGATTGGCTCTCTCACACGAGCAATCGCCTTTTACGTTGAGTAACGTGAAGAGATAAGTTCCACCACCAAGTTATGACTTGTTTTGTAAGCCAGATATGAGTTTCTCTAAGAAGATGGATTTGAGGATCATTGAAGAGAGAAACTCGGGTTAGACATTTTGGAGATGTCTAGATCAAGATTTGTACGGTGTTGAATGAGTAAAAGAATGAGACACACGCGCCAATATAAGGTGAGAACACCGTAGCACGTGTTTCATACCACGTGTGCCAAGCGACCAATGGGTTAATGGAGAATGGATCCCTGCTTCTTCATTGTGTGAGACCCGAAAAGTTACATTAACTTTTTCAATGGAATACCCTTTGACCTTTGACTGTTTCTTGAAGTTTCAATCAGTGATGCTACTTTAGCATGTTACTAATAGCCATGAGTGATTCGGCAATACAGTGCATGTCTAGGAAAGCAGTTGATTTGAAACAAATAGATTCGAGTAGAAAGGGAAGACAATTAAAATTATTAATTTAAATTTCATTCATAGGCCGGCCATTGCACTTGCCATACGGTGTCAAGTGTAATAGTGGATATAAAGTTAAACATGAACTCGAGTTCACCCCTTTCGAGGATGAGGGATCGGACAACTAGCTACTAGAGTAGCAGTTGATGTCTGGGGTATTGCGAGTAATTTGATCCTTATAATCGATAGTGGTTTCTTTTCACATGTGATTGAATTCCTACATGGAGCTCTTGTAATACCTTAATAGGTATTAGCTCTTGATGCTCGCAGGTCGCACGAACTATTTGTCTGTATGAATTATGTGTGTTGTGTGCTATTAGCATGGTACTAGTATGAGTCTAGTCCACCATGTGCGAAGTGGGAGATGTTGGATATTGGGCTTAGGTCGTGGGTCGCCCATGTGGACAAACCCGACCCGGTTAGGAGAATTAAACATGCAAGAATTTATCAGAAGTTAAAATAAAAAGGGAGTTACCACACTAAAAGGTAACTTCTACCCTATCAACGTGGGTTTGTGGGAGGAGTTTTTGTAACTCCTGTAACTTCTCTTCTGGATAAAAAGGCACGGTTTCTCTTCTTCTAATAGAGACAAAAAAAAAAAAATACAGATTCTCACTTTTCTCCAACTTTTTCCATAAGAACACAAAAAAGAAAGACATTTAGTTTGTGAATAGAATTTGGTTTCCTACTGAAACCAAGTCAACCTTGGGCAATTTCTTTGTGTGGCAAGATCAACAACTTCCGCTGCAATTGAAAGGTACACAATTCGTTATTCTTGCCCCGTTATAATTTTCTAACAGTAGGGGAGTCAGGAGTTAGGGATAGTGGGAGTGGGGTAGTCGATGAATGACTCGTATACGACAATGAACTTGGAATACAACTTATATAACTTGTTTTCTTGTCCTTAGGCAGTCATTTTTTTTATGTTTTGGGAGTTTATTTTTCTAAAAAAATGTTTTTAAAAATATTTTAACTAACTAAACAAGAAAAACTAAAAAATATTTCCTCGTACAGTAAAATCAAAATTTAAAGACACATTATTTTTTAATTACTTTTAAAACAATGACACGTAAATTGAAAGAGAAAAGTAATAATAATCGACAATTTTTTTTTCAATTATAGCAAAAAAAGGTACTATAATAACCAATGTACTCTGTTGGAAGCCTTTGCTGTTTCGTTACTATTTGTGGATAAAGACGTGCCGAGTGCCACTGTTCGTTTACTGAAATGTTGATAATGAATCCTGTTTCTTTTTTTGTTCAAATTTTAAAAATAATTTGTTAATTGATTTTTTCTGCCGATTTTAATCCAGTACTTTTGGGACTATAATCTTGGAACTAATTTATCCTATTTATGTGATAAAATAATCTCAAGGTTAATGAGATAAGATGAGATATATCCATCTATAAGTTTGGACTTCATTTTATAGTTAGATAAATTTATATCTTTTATCAAACATGGTATAAAATTAATCTCAAAACTAGTGCTGGAATATCTCACCGTATACCGTGTACCAAACTACCCCTAAAACACAAAATTAGGAGTGAGCCAACATTAATATGTTCTTGTACCTATTATTTTTCGTCTACTAAAGAGTATATTGAGGAAATATGCCATCTTGTTTTGTCACTTTCATTTCTTCTCCGTATTAATGATCGTAGTTCACTAAATCAACCACCAATAATTTAGTGGAATAGATAAAATTTCTTTCTTTTTTATTCAAGTAATTTTGAATTCGAGCCTTGATTAAAAAAAAAAAATCTCTTACGGAACACACCCTACTTTAATAGGCTTGCTTGACACAGATAAATCATAATGTTCTAACATTTACAAAATATAGTTATCGTACTTAAAAAATCTGGCTACGTTAATTCTAATACTTAAAGTTGATGAGATACAAGAATAAAAATATTCCGAATAGTGATTATCAACATTTTTCCATGACAATCCAAGACAGACTATTTCTGCAACAAGTAATCCTCAATTTTAAATAAGTTAGATTCAGTTATATAAGTTTGTACTGATCGTGTCACTTTATTTAAACTTCCCTCAGATTCAGTTGGCAACGTGATGGACCCTTAACGTGTGTCTGGTGAGCACATCTCAATCACATTTATATTATGAAAATTTATCATAAATTAATTAATTTTACGTTGAGTACCAACATAAATCTAACTAATTTGATACGGGAATCCAACTGGATAATGATTACAAAACGGCAAATTCGTGATACATATCGATTTTTGACATTTTGTTTTGCAGGACTAAGCTTGCTTTGCTTTAATTATAACACATTCTAATGCCAAATGTCGAAATCTATTTCTCTTTGATAGTTCTTTTGGAGGGTAGTAAAAACACTTTGTATATTATAAGTTATGCACATATCTAATCCTTAATCCAGAGAATATTATTAGTACATTACATCATTATAGTAAAAACAAAGTAGGTCGGCATGCCGGGCAAGAACTTTATACAATTTCCTCAATTCTAATCCAAATTAAAGTGAAAGAGAGTGGGAAAATGACTTTCCATCTTGCCTTTAATTTGCCGTAGTCTAAACTCTAAAGCATCAAATATCACTTTTTTTCTTTTGCATACTTGCTTTCTTCTTTGTGTTTTTTTTTTTTTTTTTTTTTGTTTTGAAAAAAGATGTCATTAATACCAAATAGTAATGTTGAAAATTCTATTGGCGCCGAAAGAAAGAGAACTGTGGAGATTATTAATGCATTCCCTAATTGCAACCCAAAACGTCATTTTCACATCAAGTATAGAAGAAACACGTTCCATTATGTCGCATGTTTATCCCAATCAAATCTTTCTTTGCAATTTGCATATACGTTGTCGATTCAACCATCATTACATATTCTTTGCATCTATTCAAATAAAGAAAAAAATCAATTGTATGTGATGTTTGTATCATACCAATGAATACATGATTAATGTTAATTACACAAACTTTATTACTATTAATTAGTCATTGTTAATAAATTTGTATTCTCATCTCAATTTCTCACTTAACATGGTAAAATAAAATAAGGTAGTTTGTTGTACAATGTACACACTGGGAGTGATTAAATTCTTCTAGTTCAAATAATCTCAAGATGTAAATTCATGGATTCACATTAAATAGGAGACATTTAAAAGACTTCAACAATGGTTTGTTCATATATTTTATTTTTTAATGTATTTTGATGTTTGGTATGGTAAATAAAGTAGAAAAACTATCTTTTTTTACTTTTGGGAGTGGAGTAGGGTGGGAACCATTAGTTGAAAATGGCTTGAAAAGAGTTTCGGAAAATTAGTTTCCCCCTCCAACGTGTGTTATTTTCCTAAGGTTAGAGGAAAATGTGTTTTTTAAGAAAATATTTTTCACAATATTTAAGCCAATAAAACATGAAAAAATTTAAAAATTGTTTCAAATAAATTTCCTCCATTCCAAACACAACCCAAAGTCTCAAACATTCCAAAATCACTAGTACAGTAGTAGTATTTTGAAACTAAAATATTTTATTCCAAACAAAATAATAAAAAAAGGTTCCCGCCATTTTTCCGAAACGGTTCCCGCCATTTTTAGCCTCTGCTCTTTTGTGGGCCTTATGGGGACTCAATTCTCTGCCTATTCACACAATAGGCTTTAAATATCATTTCTCATAGACTTTACAGATTTCAACTATGTAATATGGATCGGTTGAAGAATTAAAGATGAAATACAGATGTTAAGTAACACAGTCTAATCCCTATTTAATAAAAAGGAGACCCTTCAGAAATATCCGATAAAATTGAAACAATACAAAGAAATCAGACTTAAAAAAGACTAACAGAAACAATTGTTGTGACACTACTTCAATTCAATCCCGTGCATTTATAGTTTGAAGGAAAAGATACGGCATACGCTCTAAACCACACTAGTGGAATTTGTTACTTTAAGGTAAATTTAAAAAAAAATACAGAAAAGGTTCAAATGTGTCCATAAAGTATTTGAAATTGAGCAGATATATGCTTTTCAGTAATAGTTTAGCTCACATATGCCCTTAACCTTGCAATAGTTAATCCAAATATGTCTTGATTTAACTGAAGTCCCAATTAATTAGGTGATTAATAAGCGAAAAATGACAAATATGCCCTTAAAGTATGCAGAATTGACCAGATATGCCCTTCGTTAATAGTTTAAAATTTCTTTAACATGTATATATATATATATATCCTTTTTTTCTAGTCATGTTTATACAACAACTAAAGCCAAACATATTTTCTTACATACCAACAATGTAAATAATATATCGTTTTTATATCTTCAATGATGAAAATCATAATTCATAAATATATTTTGTTCTTCAGTGTCCTGAGTTTATTTACGGTCTATTCATGTATTATTTACACTACACTTGTGTCCTAAATTAAGGGCGAGATAAATTTACATCATGTTATTATATATATAATTAAAAAACAAATTAAACAAAGCTTGTGTTAAAACTTTTATAATAGTGTCTAAATCAATAATCCTCGAGAGTCGATTTTTCTCAGAGGAGAAATACTGTTATAAAAATCAGTTGTCTAAATGAATAATCCTCGAGAGTCGATTTTCTCAGAGGAGAAATACTATTATAAAAATCAGTGAGGTTGGAAGAAGGTTGTGCCCAAAAGCTAATTTTTTTTTTAACTTGATTAAATTAGAGAAAATCAAATTTGATTGAGTATCATTTATGGTATTATTAACAAAGGATATATCTACTCAATTTCACTTACTTTAAGGATATTTGGGCCTTGTTTGCTTTTTAATCAACTAATTAGGTCAACTGAAGACTCCAGTTAAATTAAGGCATCCTTAAACCAACTATTGAACGGTAAAGAATATGTGAGCTAAACTAGTAATTAAGGAAGATTATATTTGCTCAATTTTGAATACTTTAAAACATCCGGACCTGTTCGACTAAAAATAATAAAAGCAGATTGAACTAAATCTGACGGGTTGACCTCAATTCATTAGTGAAGGAAAAAATATGATCATTTTTCTTCTATCGTCTACTTTCCTCCATTAGTCACAATAGATGTTGAAACAACTCTGATCTGTTTTTTTTCACCCTTTGACGTGCTGACTGAAGTTGTGAAAGACTGAAAGTAGGACTTTGTATGTTGTTTGAAGTAAAACTCACACAAAGAGCCGAACCCCACATTTAGTTGGTGTTTGGCCGCGAAAACCAATTTTTTTTTTTTACTTTATTTGAGACTTTAAAGTTGAACATAGAGTTGTGTTTGGTTATAGTTTTTGTAAAGAATTTTTGATTGATTGAATGTATTGGAAGAGAAAACAGGCTTTTACATGTTTTTTTTTTTTTTCAAATTTCAAGTACAACTTCAATTTGTATTTAGAATTTTCATGCCCAATTGCTGATTTTCAAGTAAAAAAAAAAAAAGAGAAAAAAAGAAAAGGGGATTAAAGTGAAAAATCTATTAAAGGATTTTAAATAACCACAGTGCTTATCTTAGTCACCAACTCACCATGTACTTGCTTTTTCATCCTATCTACTATAGTAGTCCAAGTTAGTACTATAATTTGGACCTGCCACTGGTAAACTTGCTTTTCTAAGTTGACCCAAGAAAATACTACTCTACTAAACAAAGAAAATATCTCTTAGTCTTAATTGATTTCATTACTGCATAGCAGTCTGAACAAGGCAATTTTGGATACATTGTATTAAAGTCCTAGAACACACGCAAACTCCTTTGTTCCTATTGTGGTTTTTGTGGAATTCTTTTGCAGACACTTCTTCTTTCTTTTCTTTTTTTGTCTCCACCAGCCATTTTCAGATGTTGCACATTTTTGGGTGTAAAACCAATCAATTCACACTCAAAACCATAGTCAGGACAAAAAAATGCAGCTTAATTAATGGCTTAATACGAGCTTTGTCCCCTAAACCTGCACGAAATTTCTTTTCACACACTTTGTTATTGCAGATAATCTTTTACGTTATAGTCCCAACTTGTAAAAACTGAAACTTGGGAAAGTGTGGTGACAGGACCCCAAACAAGTTTTTATTTGGAATCTGGACCCAAGTTTTAATTATTAGGTGATAGGACCCCATTTAAAATTAAAACTAATTAAGTAGGATCTCATTTAGGATTAAGGCTAATTAAGTGAAGACAAGTTATTGGGGCCTCAAAATAAGCCCCCAAGTTTAAAAAATTACACTTTCATCCAAAGATTTAAAAAATAAAAAAATAAAAACTATTCCAAGCTTTCAAACCAGCACCAAGTTTTAAAAATTTACACTTTTGTCTGAATCAAATTATTAATAATTTCCCCAAAATAGCAAAAAACCCTGCCCCAACTACTTCTTCTTCTTCACGACTACATCCATTAATTCCCTTCCCCTAGCTCATTCTTGATTGTGAAGTATATTCATCCATGCCCTTTCGTCTTGCTCGTATTCATAGCCCTCAGCTCCCTCTATTCTTCCTGCTAGGATACCTCCATTTTTTTTCCTGAAAATTTTCATTACAATCATCGAAATTTTGGTCACCAATTTATGAGTTCAAGTGCTTGTGCATTCAAATCATCGAAATTGGTCACCACACTTCCCCTGGTAAGTTGTAGAATCCGTTGTTGAATTTGTGAGGATTTGATTTTGTGGTTATGCAGATCTCTACAAATTTTGTTTTAATAAACAATTAATATTTTTTCTAGTTATTTCTGTTTAATCAGCTCTGATGTACAAAATTTATTTGATTGAAGTTCGAGCTGTTATTTTATTAGTCAAGTTGAAGTTATTTTAGACGAGCCGTTCTTTTATTAGTTTAGTTTAGTTGTAATGGAGGATGGTATTGTAGTAGACGGAGAATATTATGGTGAATGGGTGGAGACTTCAGATTGCTGGATTTGGCATTCCAGAACAAACGTGACGGTACTAATTGAAATTCAAAGGCTATGTACATATAAACAGTTGGTTGAAAGTGTTATTGAAAGTGGTCAGCTGAAATGCTCGCCTATAGATGTGACGATTAGTTTTATGATTAGTGTTGAGTCAACTAGGGAAAAAATAGCTCCTGCATTCATAAAGACGGATTATCATGTCCGTCTATATCTTCTTGATATTGCTTGTGATGGTTCTAGGCCCATTCTAAGGATAAATGTGGCTGAGAGTTTTGTTGGAGGTTCAAATGCCACGGTGGAAACATCAACCCCCCCCCCCCCCCCCCCAACCATAATTATTTGTTTAAGAATCCAGGAATAATCCTTGTCAAGAAAATTACAAAATTATGAAGATTTTTCCATTGGTTTCAACAAATATGGCTCAACAGAGTATGCTACAACACAAGCCTGCCAAAGCCTTAAAAATGACACTGGTTTTTTCCGTGGGCATCAATGACCACAAAGGCGTTTGTAAATGCATTGATGCTATATTTCATGAAAATAAATCATCGATCGCGGAAAAAGTGTCGAATCCATACTATGGATACCGGGGAAACGTCTATATCTAGGAAGAGGAGATATAAATGCTCAATGTGTAAAAAATATGGCAACAAGAAGATGACCTATCCAAAAGCTTTGTCACGCAATGGAGACTGCTTTGCTTTCCTTCAAGTTGTTGTAATAATCTTCTATGTTGTGTTCTGTTTTTTTTTTTTTAGTTTAAACTTCTTGAATTTGTTGTGTTGTGTTGTGAACTTGAAACTTCTATTGTATTGTCAAGATATTGAATTAACTGTAATATTTAGTGTTCTTGATACATATTTAGAATCGATGATATTAGAACTCCTTTACGGATATTAGAATTCAGATATGCGATATTTAGATTTCAAATTGGATGATAGGCAAACTGATCACTAGACCGCCTTTACGATTATCATAACTGCAGATATTCTATATTCAGAATTAAAACTGGACCAATTGACGAATTGTACAGACAAATGTAGGATTTGAACATGGAAAAAATAAATTTGTACTGAAATCGGAAATAATACGAAATAGAAATAGACATTATCATCATTAGCATTAATATAATATGAATGATTACATCCGGGCAGAATAGTAAATATGCTATATGATAAAAAACTAATTAGGCATTATGAGGGGGTGAATTGGTAGGGCTGTTGAAGTCTGCATTATGAGGGGGTGAATTGGTAGGGCTATTGAAGTATGCAATAGGAGGGCTGTTGATTTCTGCAAGAGCCTGTCCCCTTTCCTCGAGAAGTATAGTGAGTATCCTCTCTATTCTTCTGACGGTCTTGTTGAGTTCTTCAAACCGTCCTTCGTAAGCCCAATGTTTAGTATTGTAGCGATTGATTTCACGATTTAGATCCCTTATGTCAGTTTCTAGACCTCTAAAATCCCATAACAAGCGGCTTATCATTCGTTGTACATGACCATTTTCTTGTCCATTCGGTACACCATTTGGTAGTCCATTTGGTGCACCATTTGGTAGTCCATTTGCTTGATCCATAGTGATTATGTCGTCTGGTGGTTTGGCTGATGAAATTGAATTGTGAATGTCACTGAATTCATGAAGCAGGATATTTATAGACCCGAAAAGCAAAAATGCACCTTGAAAGGCGAAAAGGCACCTTGAAAGGTGAAAAGACACTTTGAAGTGAGGCAGGACCTATATATGAATTCTACTACACCATAAGGACTATTGCTATTCTAGTACACTATCAGGACCGTTCTAATTTTCCCCTTACAAGGCACCTTTACGTGAACAACACTTTATCAGGACAAGTTTCATAAGTGTGTCTTCTAATAGACTGTATTTGGATTCTACTACACCATAAGGACCGTTGCTATTCTAATACACTATCAGGACCGTTCTAATTTTCCCCTTACAAGACACCTTTACGTGAAGGGTTTCGTAAGTGTGTCTTCTAATAGACTGTATTTAGATTCTACTACACCATAAGAACCATGTCTATTCTAATACACTATCAGGACCGATCTAATTTTCCCTTTACAAGGCACCTTTACGTGAAGGATTTCATAAGTGTGTCTTCTAATAGACTGTATTTAGATTCTGCTACACCATAAGGACCATTGCTATACTAATACACTCTCAGGATTGATCTAATTTTCCCCTTACAAGACACCTTTACATGAAACAGCACCTTATCAGGAGAGGTTTCATAAGTGTGTTTTCTAATAGACTGTATTTGGATTCTACTACACCATAAGGATCATTGTTATTCTAATTTCCCCCAAAAAAATTCAATTATGTATTAACTATGGTATTTCAAAATAAGTTTAATCTACGGATAATTATGGTATTTACCTTCTAAGCTTATCGAGTATTGGGTATTGGTAATAGTTGAAACTACTTAATGAGGTGCTTTGGGACATGAGAAAGCCGCGTACTCATATTAATATATGCAATGATTACTTAGAGTAGGGGTGTGGGTGGATTTATTCTATCCAGACGAATAGTTTATTAGAATAGTCAAGATCACAAACACAAAATCCCAAATTAATACATAAATTGTCTTTTTTAATTCAAAAACATGATTATCAAAATATTAATCTCATGGCATTTTGTTTATACATGACCAAAAACATCAATATTGTTGAAATATTACAAAAAAAATCATTATTGGTGAAATATTACAAAAAACATCAATATTAATAGTTGTGAAGAGTAATACTTAGATAATGTAATGTTTGAAGTGTAATTTATGTCGTAGTTAATGTGTAATTACACATTACTTTTAATAATTCATACATCAAATCACCAACTTCATGCCGTTAACATAACTTTTAGTCACCATTTTAAGTTTTTACAAATTTAAGTGTTATTGTATACGAGTATTTTATTATATTATAATGACATGCTACACTAATATCCTAAAAACGATTATTAATAGACTCCAGTTGTTCATCTTTCCCTAGTCAAATCAACTCGTAAAACGAAGTGATTTAATTGTCACTGCACCAATCGACGCAATGGATCACTGAAGCACGAAACCACACCTCTACACATTTCACTCTTATAAATTCAACACCCACACCTCTTCCTCTTCTCACTTGCAATCTTTATATATATATATATATATATATATATAAAGTTATCATCTTTTCTTCATCTTGATCCAAAATGCCGCCAAGGAGAAACCACGTTTGTCCGGACCGTATCAACTTTAGAACCGATCTGAATCGACTAACTCAACGTATAAACGAGGATGCTGAGCGCCAGGAGATGAACATCAGGCGCATTGCTCGCATGCTAAGGACCCTATGTCTTTTGGCAGGGATTAACTTGGATGATTTCATGACCCCTCCCCCCCCCCCCCCCCCCCTAAAAAAATCCCCTCCTCATGTTTAAGTTTTAATGTATTGTTATGTTTTAAGTGATGTTATGTTGAAATATATAAATATTTAATTGATGTTATGTTTTATTGTTTTTGATATTCTTGTTTGCATAGGTCAGGCAATTTTACTGGAAGTTTCTCTCACCACTAGACTTACAGAAAATTACTGGATTCTTACGCAAAATTACATGAATAATTCACCACTAGACGACAAGACAAAACACCCGTTATAATAACTGGTTAATGGTGACCAGTGAAAATAACTGGTTCCTTAGGCAAAATTACAGGAATAATTCACCACTAGACCACTAGACAAAACATCCGTTATAATAACTGGTTGATGGTGACTAGTGAAAATAACTGGTTCCTTGGACAAATTTACAGGAATATTTCACCACTAGACAAAACATCCGTTATAATAACTGGTTAATGGTGACCAGTGAAAATAACTGGTTCCTTAGGCAAAATTACAGGAATATTGCACCCCTAGACCACTAGACAAAACATCCATTATAAATAAACTAATTTTGAAATAAAATAAATAAATAAATAATGGTAATCGAATTTGCAAAAACATGCTTCCACCTTAGGCAAATTTGTTTCACCATTAGACTCACTACACAAAACATCTGTTATAATAATTGGTTCGTTAGGCAAATTTACTAGATTATTTGCAGTTATACAAAAAAGTAACTTAAATAATTGTTCCCAAAATAAATCTAAATAATTTTTCCAAAATAATTGTTCAAACAACTTCATCATTGGCAGTCTCATAGCCATTTTATCCAACATCTCCAACCTCTTCAATGCCAATCTCTCCATCTAGCTTTTCTAAGACATCAACTATTCGTCTATCTGGTGATATATCTTCACTAGCAACAGCAGAATCAGTAACCTCACCAGGCTCACCAGCAACATCACCAGGAACAACCGAATCAGCAAGAAGATACAATGAATCAGCATGATCAGGCAAAGGACTAGAAAGGCATTCAACATTGGGGACATGAGCAGGATCACCCAAAAGAGAATAAGGAAGAGGCTTGCCATTAGGATCATCAGTATAATCAAGTAGAGGACTAGAAGAGCCATCACCACTGGTGACATGGGCAGGATCACTCAATGGAGAACCAATAAGAGCCATTCACTGGGTCAAAATTAACAGAGGTGAGTAACACAGAATTGACAATAGACCATAAAAGTTTCTACTAACTAACTTGAATGTCACAGAAGTTGACATTACCTTTGGACTTCTTAGCATTGGCATATTGTAATTCCTTCCTGATCCTCTTCCTACTGGACCTAACTGAAGGAGAAACACATTTAGAACGCCTTTTTGGTTTTCGCTCGAGCAATTTGCGAATGCAAACGAGTTCTTCCTTAATTGATGTCAATCTATTTGCTATGACACTCGGCCCACGACCATAATGGTTGCACATCTCTTTACCCAGTCCTCCAAGATCTCGATCTTGAACTTGGTCTTCATCATGATCATGTTCGTGCCCAGACCAGATGCAAGTTCATTTTTTCACGTGAAATTGACGAGTATCCCCAATCTCCCTCTTTAGAGCATCAATATTCGAGTCTAGTACTTTGTTGTCATAATCTATAAGATTTTTAATGTAGTCCTTCTCTTCTCCGCATCATCGGGGTGTAGAAAATGTCTCACCACCTTAAGTTAACAGAAACAGCAACAGATTAAATCAGAATAGACAATCACTAACCTAAGTTCTAATGCATTAATAGGTTTGTATAATTACTGTACGACTGTCAATTGCATTTTTGGAAGGATCAACAGCTTCAGGCTTCTCCTCCATTTGCCATCTCAAAATTCTCGGAATCGGCAAAGGACGTTGTTTAGATAGGATAGCAGTTTTGCCAGCAAATGACATAGCTTCGTATGCCCATGTCTATAGTAAGCAAATAAGTAGAATAAGTAATAAGATAGCAATGACTAATCTATAATAATATAATCTGCATATTGGTTCGTAATAAAATACTTACAACGAAGGACCAGGGTAGCCATAAAGAGCATACTATGGTGGTTGCTTTTGTTCACAAGATAGTCTATACATCTTCGGAATGTCCACCTTCTAAAAATATTCAAAGGTCAGCTTGAAGCATTCCTTGCCCCATGGATATTTCTCAAAGAAATTAATACTAGCCGCATAATGATCCACTTCTTATCAGCTTTTTTCACAACATCGTGAGCCAACAACACAGTATGGATAAATACAACCATTACAGTCTTAAACTTCTTTAAATTGGTCAATTTACCTTTTGCTTGAACCAATTTCAGCAGTGCAGCAGTAGTCAACCCCGTGGGTCCGGTAAGCTGTTTTAGTTTATTAAAAAAACCACACCTCTTGAGAAAATGGTCTTCTTCGTTTCCTCACTAGGATAAGCTCGGCAACTCAAACCTGTGACTAGTGCAAACTCCCTCAACCCAAAACAGCAGGGTACTCCCTCCACTATGAACCACAACCCATGCTTCTTCTCATTCTTTGTACCTTGACGAAGAAGAAGAGAATAAACAGATTTTCCATTGAATCCATTCCATGGAGTTGACAATGACATGAAGTGGCCAAAACAGGAGTGTTCAAAATCTTCAGTAAGTCCTTAAGCATTAATAATTTTTAGTAATTCGAAAAAAGCTGCCATCCTAGACCTCACTGAGATTTTGCCAAGAAAAGTACCATCAAGCTTAGTCCTCCATGTGATCAATACATAACGTGTGAGGTCTATGGTCATCTCATCAGCATCCTCTTGTTGTTGTTGTTGTTCTTCATCATTTTCTTCCTCTTCTTTTGGTTCTTCTTCATCATCATCTTCTTCCTCCTCTTCTTGTTCTTGTTCTTGTTCTTCTTGTTGTTGTTGTCGTCGTCATTTTTGTTGTTGTTGTTGTCGTCGTCATTTTTGTTGTTGTTGTTGTTGTTGTTATTCTTCTTCTTCTTCTTCTTCTTCTTCTTCTTCTTCTTCTTCTTCTTCTTATTCTTCTTTAACATCATCATTTTCACCTTCATTTTGAACATTATTTTCCACTTCTTCTTCTTCTTCTTCTTCTTCTTCTTCTTCTTCATGAACATCACCATTCTTTTCTTTTTGTAGTCGTTCATTAGAATACTTTTTTTTGGTTTATCCATGTAATTACGCAACACTAAGTCTTCATCTACTTCCGCCTCTACTCTCAACCTTTTTCGACCTTGCCTGTTATTTCCAACGGACTCGACTATCGATTTGCCTTTCCCAACAAATATTTTACTTATTGATTCATCTTTCTAAAACAAATTTGATACATTTTTCATCCTAGCCATGACTATTATGAAAATTTGAAGATACAACTATGAATAAAAATAGGAAATATGACAAGCCGATATCCCAAAAATAAATTAAAAAAAAAAGGATAAAGTTAGGGTCATATACCTATATCTTCAAGGTAGAGTAAATCCTGAAATCGCAGCTTTGAAGGTTGTTGAAGAAGGGGATATTCAAGAGCTTAGGATGTATTTAGGATTTCCTCAAGGTTTTGTAGTTTCGAGAAGCGGGAATGATACGATAACGGAAATGGACAGACAAGAAGACAACAAGATAAGTAAAGGATAGATAATTTGGCACAAGAGAAATCACAAATAGGCAACAAAAACTCTATAATAGTTAAGACCTCCTAAATGCAATAACAAAAGTACCAAACTCTTAGGAAGACCTCAAGAGATTTGACTCCCAAGCAACCTTTCCTCTCAACAAGTTTACAATCCAAGACTTACACAAGCTCTCAACACTCAAGTGTTTGTAAATATCAATAGTCATCAAAATTTACCTAGGGAAATAAACATACTCTTATTTATACTAGATAAAAGAGGAAGACAACTATGCTATTAAATATCTACCCTTAATGAAGTAAAGGCCTTGTTTGGTTGTCTTCCTAGAACTTGAAATCCGAAAATACTAGCCTTTAAGTAATAGTCTCCTTGCAAGCACAGCCATCTTTATTCCCTTTCTCCAATCCGTCTTTACATGCTATCTTCCACACTTGGGATCTCCGAAATGGTGCAAGGTATGCTCACATGTGCTCATATCCATGTATACTCCTTGTGATCTTTGAAACTCCTCGCCTTGATTCCACGTAAGAGATTTTAGGGAAATTAGGATTGCATCATTCTCCCATCTTAAAAAGAATTTGTCCTCAAATTTCAGGGGTCTCCTACACACATCTAACAAGAAGACAACATGCCTCTACTGCAAAATTCATTAGTACTAGAGAGATACACGAGGATCATGTCACGATGACAATCATCATAAGCAAACAAATAGTAGAGGAAAATGTCTTTTAGCTCAAACTCAAATGTAAAATCCCCATTGGACGCATATGCTTTTTGACAATCACAAGAGACTTGACACGAAACAATTTAGCAAGAAAAATATCTACCAAAGCAATACCATAGCCATCATCGAAATCACTCACAACATCAAAGTCAAACTTATCTATCGACATAGGGCTACTCAAGGATGATACTATACTCTTAGCACTAAGATAACTTTCCTCACTAGTATTCTCATCGGGTAATGGATCACATGAGAATGAGTCACTTGAATAAAGACATGCATGAATATCATCATCACAAATGGGAGGAGAATCATACAAGGACTCAAAATCAATAGCGATAGAGAGAGAAAAATGACTTGCAGGGTTCCTCAAGTAGGCAAGTAAGTCAACTTCCTTCTCATTTGGCACATTAAGACCATTGTCAAAACTACCCACCCCTACAAATTCATTACAATCCTTGATGAAAAGAACTTTATCAAGGGGCTGAGTGTCAACATCCCACAGTGGATTATCATACAACTTGTAGCTCACCCAAGTAGCTACAACATCATTATCATATTTCACTCCACTCGGCACATTTTAATAAATGATCTCATCATCCTCACATAAACCATTGGAATTAAAGAAAGAATATTCACTAGGAATAGAAAATTCAAGACATGTGTTATCTCCCTCAAATAGACAAGAATCATTTTTCAAAGGCTTTACCATCACATGACCTCTATGAGCAAAGCAAGTTGTAGTGTCATCATCAAGAGATAAGCTCAATGAGTTACTCTTTTTCAATTCAATCATTCCACTAGTTAGAAACAAATCAAGCTCAATGCAAGGTAAAACATCTCTCATACTCAAATTGACATCAAGTGCATTAAAACAAGTTGGAGTAATAGGATAAGATATTTTACCTTGGTATGCATTCAAAGGATCCTCTTCACCTTGATTTACCAATGATAAATTCAATTGATCAATTAAAGAGGTGACTATGGCCTCCCTTCTTTCCTCCAAGCATGAAATTTCTTCACTTGAGGACTCCTTTAGCAAGTCTTTTCCTTGGGTAACTAAAAAATGGTCCTTTTGACAAGATGAAAAATAAAAGGTGTTAGATGGATTTTGTTGCAACTCTCTCCCTTCATCCTCATCCTTACAAGGAGCCAATTTCTCTCTCACTACACAATTTGGTATGGGAAACTCCTCTTCTTGAGGCAGGGTCATACATGTCATCACCTTCCTTACCAAATAAAGTGGAAAAGTGATATCACCATCATCTTGTTCCTCATTACTCCCAAGTTCATCATGCTCATGATTACCCTCATCACCCTCCCTCTCACACTTTCGCACATCTTCATCACTATGAGCTTCTTCACACTTCACCATAAAGGCTCTCCTATTGGGGCACTCACTCATCCTATGGCCAAAGCCTTGACACTTAAAACATTGGAGTGTTCTAGCGCTCGTACTCCCTTCTTTTGGAGCAAACTTTGACGGATGTTTTTCAATTTGATTGTTTTTTTCAAAGGGCTTCTTGGATTCTTTGCATGTTGCCCTTGTTCTTTTGCTAATTTGAGGAAGAAGTTCCTCTTTCTTGGAACTTGTGTAACCTCTCGACTTATTGAGCTTGTCTTTCTTGAGACCCTTCTCTATATCAATTGCCACTTCAAGAGTTTCTTCAATATTTTGATAGTTGTGGAATCTCATTTGGGAAGCAATGTCGTTATTCAACCCGACCCAGAGCTAAGTCATGGCATTCAATCCATCTTCTTCAAAGTTGAGTCTCATTTGAACTCATCATAGTATTCTTCCACACTCTTTATACCTTGCTTCAAAGTGTATACCTTCTTGAGTTGCTCTTGCTTGTATCGTTCGGTAACTACTTACGCTTCACGATATCCTTTAACTTCTCCCAAGTAGGTGTTGGAGAAAGACCATGCAATCTCCCCACTTTCACTTGAGTTTTCCACCATGTGGAGGCGAATCCTTCGAATTGGGCAATGGCATAAGATGCCTTTTTTACCTCGGACATGTCATTTGTTATGAAGATCCGGTCACATTACATTATCCATTCAAGAAGCACACTGGGATCACTACCCCCTTTGAAGCTTGGAAGAGACACTTTAATGGAGTTGAAACTCGTGTCCCGACCTCCAATGTTTACATAGTTCCCACGATTCCCATATAGTTTTCTTCCATAGTCATCACCATAGAATTCACGATCTCGATGAATATCTTGATCTTGATGATCATCACAGGCTTAATATCCTCCTTGCCTTCCTATTTGAGGAGGTGGACCATTCCTACCACCTCTCCCTCGATAGGCTCCTCTTGCTCCCTCATTGCCCCCAAGCTTGATTGGCATTTCGCTCTCGGATAGCATTTTCTATATCATCATCATCAAGTGGTGGGTCATCCCAATTTGGTTGTTGGACATTTGGTTGGTTTTGGGGTGGCAATGGTTCATGTGGTTGTGGGTCATTTGGAAGTGAAGGTGGATTGTTCCGTTGGTGTATTGGAATGTTATTTGGTGTAGTGACGATGGTATTTTAGAGAGTGGTGTCTTGAAGGGTGTTTTGGGGAGTGGGGTTATACAATTGGTGAACGGTTTCAGGGGGCAAAGTAGGTGAAGTGTCTCGAGGAACGCCACTTGTATAACTTTGATATCGAACTCCCGGTGATAATGATACCGCCCTACTATCTCCTTCAATCGCTACCACCATACTACCCAATTTTTCCATCCACCCATCCGTATTTTCGACTTTGTTGTTCAAGGCTTGTAACATTCTAATCACATCAACTTGTGTGGGTTCCCCGATGGGAACTTGTGTTCTATCTTCCGTCGTCAGGATACCTATTCAAGACACTCAACAGAACTAGCAAACACTTTAGGTTAGTGAAAATCAACTCACAATCGCTCAAGTATGCGCACCTTTGATTGCCTCACAAATTGCTTCGTCCAAAGATTGTGTTCTTGTTAATGTAGATTAGTCACAAAGATCAAATGCTAGTCTTGGTCGGAATAGATTCTTGTTAGACTAAGAAAGACGGACGACTCAATTTAATCTAGCGTACTTGAATCAAGAAGTTTCAACGAGGTTAAATGTGAAAAGAACGAAGAAATTGGTATGAAAAGAATTACGGACTCAAGAACTAGTTAACAACCAAGGATCAATTACTAGTTGTTAATTAGCTAGAAGAATCAAAGAAATGAAGTTAGGAAGTAGACAAACCGTGTTGAAGACTTAGATTTTTTTTTTTTTAGAAAATTGATGTTGTGCATTCAGCCCGCATCGCGGATCGAACGCGGATGGAACCCTTCTCTCAAAGTGAACTGCACGCGCGTGCAGGCTGCATGTGGGGTTGGACTGTTGACGTGACAACCTGATGTGTTTTTTTTTTTTTTAAATCCTTGAATCTTGGGCTGGATTTTTCTGATTTGGTGACTTATCTTGGGCCCATACAACCTAGTATTTTCCCTTTTTGGCCCAACAAACATTTTTATTCAACTTTGACCTAGAAATTTTGGATCAAACAAGCTTTTGGGTCATCTTCATGAAGATACGAATGTCTTCAAGAACTCCAAGAACATTAAAAAATTTAACCACCCTTAAATCACCTCGATATCACTCCAAAACTTGATCTAGGGGCTCTTTGTTGTAGAGAACAAAACCTAATACCCTTTAACCTTCAATTTCCACCTAATCAACAAGACCCATCAGCATGTTCTTCAAAATTTCAAAGCTTCAAATTTCAAAAATGGTAGATCCTTCAAATCTTTACGAAATACCTCCAAATTTCGGATTTCGACCCTCCTTTACTAGGAGAATACAACCCAATAACTTTCAATCTCCAATTTCCCCTTCTTCTACAAGACCACTTTGAGTTCGTAGAACTTCAAACCCCTTTAATGGTGAATGACTCAAAAGTGACTCAAATGACTCGAAATTGAAGATTTAGACTCTAGAAACACTAGGAAACTATAATCTAAAACTAGAATCAACAAGAAATTTAAGGTTTTTTTTTTTGGGAGGTATTTTCGATTTTTTTTTCCTGGAATCAAATTCCAAGACTAAATTTTTGAAAACAAATATATTCCAAGCTCTGATACCAATTGATATAATAACGGAAATGGAAAGACAAGAAGATAACAAGAAAAGTAAAGGATAAATAATTTGACACAAGAGAAATCACAACTAGGCAACCAAAACTCTATAATAGTTAAGACCTCCTAAATGTAATAGCAAAAGTACCAAACTCTTAGGAAGACCTCAAGGGATTTGACTCCCAAGCAAGCTTTCCTCTCAACAAGTTTACAATCCAAGGATTACACAAGCTCTCAACACTCAAGTGTTTGTAAATATCAATAGTCATCAAAATCTACCTAGGGAAATAAACATACTCTTATTAATACTAGATAAAAGAGGCAGACAACTATGCTATTAAATATCTATCCTTAAGGAAGTAAGGGCCTTGTTTGGTTGTCTTCTTAGAACTTGAAATCCGAAAATGTTAGCCTTTAAGTAATAGCCTCCTTGCAAGCATAGCCATCTTTATTCCCTTTCTCCAATCTGTCTTCACATGCTATCTTCCACACTTGGGATCTCCGAAATGGTGCCAAGACATGTTAACGTGTGCTCATTTTCATGTATACTCCTTGTGATCTTTGGAACTCCTCGCTTTGATTCCATGTAGGTGACCTTAGGGCAACTAGGATTGCATCAGGGAAGATCAAACAATGGATATGGGGGAAAGATGACGGTGAAGATCTGATCAGTTGGAGCCTAAATTGTAAGTTTTTTGTTAGTTTAAAACTAATTCTCGAAGTTTTTTAAGAATACAAAGAGACCCCCCGTGTGTTTTCTAATCACCTCATTAGTAATTTTTGGGGGTGAAAATAAATGGAAAAAAAATGGAGGCCCTGCCACTTAGAATTTGTTTTTTGGGGTCCTGTCACCTTATTCTTCCCTGAAACTATTATCCCCTAGAATTGAACATGGGGAATAACAAAAATTAAGCGCTTGAACAATGAAAATTTATCTTTGGGTCCTTATTTAATGCCACGTGTACAACATAACCAACCATGTTCAGATACTAGCAAACTATGCCCGTGCGATGCACGGGCCCAATATGATTAATATGGTTACTCATTTTAGTGATTAATAGCGAGATTACGAATCAACTTATAGGTCTTATGATATGTCTCAGTATCGAGGATGAGACCAAAGAACTATATTTGTTTATAAACTCTCCTGGAGGCTGGGTATATGCAATTTGTGCGACGAGATATGCATACAGTATGCATGGGATTAGCCGCTTCAATGAGATATTTTATCCTGGTCGGAGGAGAAATTACCAAAAATCTAGCATTCCCTCACGCTTGGCGCCATTGAGGTTTTCATTTGTGAGAAAAAAAACCTATTCCTTCGCCATATGAATACTAAGTAATAATAGCATGACACTTCGAATTTGATATGAGAAATTTTTGTATAGTTTTTTTTTAAACATTAGATTCTGTATCGAAAGAGTAATATGAGATAAGGGGTATTTTCGATTTGCTTTTAGCTATCGGGAGTTCAGTTCAGTTTCACAAACTTTTTTTTTTCATGCCGGAGAGTTCTTAATAATATTTATGTTATGAAAGAGTACAAAAAAAAAAGATTTTTTCCTTATTTGATCAGAATAAAAAGAAACTTTGGGATTGCTGAATTACAGAACAAAAAAGAAAAAATAAATATATTTATGGTTTGTATATTTTGCAAAGGATACTGCGATTCTCTGTAGTGAGTCTCCATATTCTGTTTGTTTTCCTCTTATTTTTCCCCTTATTTTCTCATTTGTTGTTAAAATTTGTGTTATTTTGGTTATGTTCGCCTCTTTTTATATTTAGTAAGTTGATAATTTAAATATCCTACATGTTAAGCTTATAATCACACGATTCAAAAGTTTATTTTTATTTCTTAAACTCCATATCTAGTCAAACTTAGACACTTAAATTGAGACAAAGGGAGTATATGCAAAATGAAGGAAATGAAAGGACAATTGAGACACTGCGGACACGTGAGAACCTAAAAAATAAACACACAAGAGGTAGAATTAATGTTAAACTTCTTAAATGTACACATGTTAGTCCCTACTTAGAGTACAATTTCATGTGCTTTCTATAATAGAGTAATAAAATGAAGTGTAGAAGTAAGAAATATGATAACGTAAAAGTGGAATACACGTGTACAGGTGGCAAACCAAGTAGTAGTACTTGTTAAATGAAGTGGATCCACAACTGGAAAAAAGAAAAAAAAACCAAGTACAATTGAAATAAGTCCAAATTTAATGTACAACTCAGACAGCTTTTGTTACAATTTGTTGTTGCTGTGTTAGTCCCTCTTGGACACTTATATATATATATATATATATGAAAAGAAATAACTTTGTTTCTTATGTCAAGTAGTACATGTGATTTGCTGCTAAAAATATCAATACACGTGTCAACAGGCAAATAAGCCAAGTTTGATGTTCAACTTGGATAACTTTAAGTACAATTTGGTGATGTTATGTTAGTACTCCTTAGCCGTTTATATATAATAGAAATTACACATTTTGGATTTATAACACCACCCAATTCTAAACCTTAGCCTGCCCACGTAGGTTATTCCCTCCGTATATGTGACACATTTTTCTAGTTCGATCCGAAAAAAAAATGACGTGCTTTCAAGTTTGAAATTCGTTAATTGTATGCTTTTAATTTTATTTTTAATGAGTAATTTTTCTAATCATAAAAATATTATGAAATGTTTATGGCTATAAGATTATAAAAGGGTTTTAGCTACACAAATATTGTGGTATGTTTTAGATCACAAATTTCAAATTTCTTTATTTTTTTTCTTAAACTTCATGTTGATTCAAACTATGTCATGTGATTGAAACAAAGGGAGTAATTTATATTCACTCTGTCCCATTTCTTTTGACACTCTTTCCTTTTTAAACAGTCCTAAAAGATAATGACACCTTTCTATATTTAGAAATAATTCAAATTAAAATTTCGCTTTTATCCTTAATGAAATGATTTACAACTATACAAACATCTAAGGCTTGTTTTAGACCACAAGTCCAAAAAGTCTTCTCATATTTATTAACATCCATGCCCAATCAAACACAGTCATATAAAATGGGACGGAGGGAGTAACAAACATAGATCATTTCACATATTAAGAACACTATAAGAACAATATAAGACGCGTACTTGACAGGGTCAGATCTATAACTTTGCTTACGGATTTGACAGAATGTAGTAACTTTGCGTACTTCTGTTTAAAATTCACCTAATATGTGATAATTTATCAAGAACTCGGTAAACTACATTTTTAGAATTTAAATCCATAAGCTCAAAATTCTATCTCCGCCTCTGTCACTTGCGTTATCTTGTCTATCAATGCGAAAATTAATTAACCAAGTTGGTTAGGCTAATATTTCCTCTGCTTTTCCTCTATCATCATGCGATAGTTTCAATGGGCGTCAAAGTCAGGAGTGGAGAAGGGATCTAACCAATTCAGAGGCAGATTTATGGGTTTCTATGGTGATATCAAGTTAATATTATGATAATAACTAGGTTCACAGTGAAATATTTATAGATATTGTGTATAAAATTCAATATATATACAAGACACAGACAAAATGTTACACCCTTCATTGTCGTAGTGGTAGAACCTATGGTTTCTTAGCCGGGTATGCCCTTGGAATAGAGACCCAAGCCCGAGTTTTGAAGATAGAAAGTGTCTTACCTCGTGTACGAAGGTGCCAACAAGTATTCCTAGCAATTTACAGGATTAGGAGTTGAGCGAATCGAACCGACGCGATCTGAACTGAATCAGAGAAAATTTGCAGATACCAGTCATCGTCAACGAGTCGTCGACATATTCGACGGACCGTCGATGTGCGGCGTCGATAGGTTCCCACAGCCTTGCATCTGCAGGCACAGGTCGACAGACCGTCGACCCGCTCGTCGAACCGGACCGCTGTAGCCTTTTTAATTCTAAGTATAAATATAGGAGCCATGACGTTATTTCTTATTTTCCTCCATTCCAAATCAGAAAACCCCTAATATTTTCTCTCCCAATATTTTCCACCATTATTAGTGGAGATTTGGTAAGATCCGAGCCCGTGAACCCGTGCTTGTCAAGAAAAAGGTTGTTCCTAGGGTTTCTTCAAGTTGTGAAGCTTGGGGGGGGGGGGGGGGTTGGAGTTGAAGTTGATCTTTGGAATCTTAGACCCCTCAAGGTATGTGAATGATTTCTACCCTTGTATTTAAGTTATTCATCAAGAGTTTTAGTAATTCTAAGTAAATAGAGGGTAATTAGGGAAGTGGTAAGTTGATGAAGCGTAATATAGTGATTTGAGGTTATTTTAAGAGGTGATTGGGAATGGATTGAAGTATATTTTGATACATATATGTGTTGTCATTACGTTGCGGGTATTGTGGTTGATGTTGGATCGAATGAGGAGTTGAAGAGTTGTAAGCTTTCAAAGGAGATTACTGCCTATAAGTCATTAAGCTTTATATGTATTTGAGGATGGTTAGTAAGTGAGGTAAATAGTCTAATTGAGGCCCATGTTATCTTAATTGTAGACTTCCAAGTTCGAGAGGCAGGAGTTGGACGATTGGGTACACTTCAAGGTATGTTAAGGCTACCCTTCTCTTCTTTTGGCATGATCTTACGATATGAACCAACAAACGAGTAAGCGAGTTTCCATATTACTCCACTCTTAGAAGCCTAAGGAGTACTTCAGTCTTTGATATTTATTTACCCCGTTTGTGATTGCTCCTTCAATTCATGGGTCCAACTTTATGTAGACAGTCATTCATGCATTACATTCATTCATATATATGTATTTTGACCCGTGACCAGAAGGCGTTATATACGCAATATTATAATATGATATATGAATCGGGCCGTACGTTCCTCGGCAATATTATAATATGATATATTGATCGGGCCGTACGTTCCTCAACAATATTATTATATGATATATGGATCGGGCCGTATGTTCCTCGGCATTTCTAAAATATGATATATGGATCGGGCTGAACGTTCCTCAGCACTACGACCTATATTTATGTACATGAGCATGATTATCATTCAGAGCATGCATATTGTGAGCCCATTGAGGCATAGCCAGTTGTACAGGCTTATGCAGACACATAGAGATACTAGTTCATACAAATACGTACAGACAGTTATTTCAGCTCATGAGTTCAGATTTTACTCATGATTCTTATTTATATATGTTGTTCTTATGCCTTACATACTCAGTACATTATCCGTACTGACTCCCCGCTGCTCGAGGTGCTGCGTTCATGCCCGCAGGTACAGGTGATCCAGCTCAGTAGGGCCTCTAGATCTAGCAGTGGTCAGTGCACTCCATTTGATCCGGAACTGCAGTCAGTTTTGGTATGCGACCCTTTTGAGATGTGTATGCATATAGGTATGACGGGGCCCTGTCCCGTCCTTTCTACAGCTTTCATTCCAGTAGAGGTCTGTAGACAGTTGTATGTATTAGTCAGATGATGTAGCCTTATCGGCTTCTATTCTTTTGTGTATAGTATATGTAGAAGCCTAGCTGGCTTGCACTGTTCTTCAGCATGTTTGTGTGTATATGCAGATTGTACAGAGTTTTGATGTTTTCCTTTTATGAGATCAATTTATGCCATTTATGGGCCCTTGATGTTCAGTATGTGTCAGATAGATGTTTAGGGGTATTTGGTCGCTAGAGGTCAGACACTCGTCACGACTCATCGTTTTGGGTCGTGACACAAAAGTTACTGGATTCATGTGAATCACTACCCGCCTCCGCTAGCCATATATTTATGGGCTCTCACAATACGAGCACAAAGATCCACACAATGCCGACATTACTACCAAGCCAACATCAATACATGAATTGATTCGGGCTCAATAGGAAATTCAATAATAGGAAAAGACCAAAAATAACCCTAAACTATTAAAAAAAGGGTTAATTTTACTTCCATTAACTTTTTTTTAGCTCAAAACTGCCTTCGCTATATGAGTTATAAATAGGGTTGTTCACGGTTTTGGTTAAAACCAAAACCAAACCAAAAATTTAATCAAACCGAATAAAAAACTGACATTTGGTTTGGTTTGGTTTGATTTGGTTTTAAATTTTAAAAACCGATAATATTTGGTTTGGTTATGGTTCTATTAAAGAATAACCGAATAAATAACCGAACCAAAGCGATAAATTATATACATAAAATTTATAATTAATTATATGTATAATATTAGTTTTTCATAAATAATTATAAATATTTTATACCTTGTAATCATTAATTTGATTTTTGGTCTAGTTATTTCACATGATTGTTTAAGGGCCATATTTTTAAGAATATGTCAAAGCTCATGTCTTTAAGTCTTTTAACTCTTTTAAGTGTTAAGTGTAAACCTACTAACAGAAGCTCACGTTGGAGTCTAATGTCTTTAACTTAAATTTTTAGTCTTTCTTTGTCAGCCATTTGATTTTAGGTTTTTGTTTTTTCTTTTTTCGAATTTATACCTTTATTTTTTTCTTGTCTGAATGAGTCCTAAACTTTTAATATTTTTCATATGAAAAGGACAGAGCTTGTAGATTTGAAGGTTCCTATAGAAGATACTTCAGTAACATTCGCATTTGCTGCAACTCAAGCACATGGTAACGCTCTAATACTTCTTTCGTGAGTAATCCTCCTAAAAAGCAGTAAAGAACAACTCCTTGTAGTCGAGACTCTAGCCTTGGGGATAATGATAGAAAAACATCTGAAGTTTGGGATCATTATACAAAGTTTTTTTTTTTTTTTTTTTTTTAATAAAATGGGAGAATTGAGGGCAAAATGCAAGTATTGCCCCAAAGTTTGGGGTCATTATACAAAGTTTTTTTATTTCATATATTTTAATTTTAGTTTTAGGTAGTCTTTATGTTTAATTAATATGTATGTTTGTAACAACAACTAAAAGCTCCTATGCTCTACCTTATTTCCAGGTATGTGTATTAAGATGACAAAAATGGTGCAGTCACTACTAAGTTAGTTTTTAGCTCTATATGTAATAGTTTAGCAACTTTGGGTAACTTGAGTACTACACTATCACTAATAGTGAAAATGTTTCTATGATATATGTTCCACCTTAAACTATAAATAAAAGTTATCGTTTGAACAAAAAAAAAAGACATGCCTTTTTCAACTTTTTAATGTTTTACTGATAACTCTCATGGATGTTATCATAAACCAAAAAATCGAACCAAACAGACAATAACCAAACCGGTGGTTATTATTTTATTTGGTTTGGTCATGGTTTTAGACATTTAAAAACCGACTAAATTGGTTTGGTTATGGTTTTAATCAATAACCGACCCAAACCGAACCATGAACACCCATAGTTTTTTTTAAGCAAAGCCAATCAGCCTGATGCTGTTGGATTTTATTAAAATAAATAGAAGTATTTACAGAAAAAATAAATAAAATGAAAAGAAATGAAGGAAAATTTAAAAGTCTATGCTACTCTATCCTAGGAAATGAAAGAAAAGTCTAGGCCTTGTATGAGCAGCCAAGTGTAACAATGAAAAACTGCAAACAAGAACACTCCTTCTTTGGATTGATGCCATTATCAGTCACCTCAAGCTCTCACCAGGTGCTATGGTATCTAATCTCACTGAAAATCTTTCAAGAAGAAGTGTAGTATGAAGCTCCTCATAGTTGCTGTCCTTATGCTGTCCACTGTCTCTGATCAAGCATACACATTCAGTCATGTTGAATGGTTGTAGCTGGATTAGCTAACTAAAGAAATCATGTTAGTAGGATGAACATTCCTGTTAATACCACACACTAACAAGGATAACCTTAGTCATCTAACCAGGACTACAACACTCCTATGAAGCTCATAGCTGTTATCATGATCCTTTATTTCTTTGTGTAACTGAATCTTGTGTCATCACTTGTTGGCATGATCAGTAGAATATGATCAATCTGGTTCTCTATTTCTGTAGATCTTGCTTCTGAAGTTAGGCATCATCATCTTATCAGCATTGAGAATCTTCTTTGCACCTGTTGGCAACTCAGCAAACGAATGAAAGTGAACTGTACCTGCAAAATCAAAAACCAGGTTAGCTAAAAAATCAGCAAGTGCATTGCCTTCCCTCAGGATATGAGCAAACTGCACTTGGCCCTTGTTCCTCCAGAAGTTGATCTTATTAACTTCCATACTAATCTTCCATGGAATCTCCCATATTCCTTGAATAATGTTTATCATGGACAGAGAATCTGATTCAATCATTACAGGCACCAAATTATTTTTAATACAGTACTCAATCCCATCCAAAATAGCTACAGATTCTGCTGTGATGTTAGTTGTATCAGTTATTCTTCTTGCCCCAGCATATATCAGGTTTCCAACCTCATCTCCAATGCAGAAAGCAGCTGAGCTCAACCCTGGATTACCCCTAGAAGCCCCATCTGTATTGCACTTGAACCATCCAGCCTCAGGAAATTTCCATTGCACCATCTTATATCCTATTCTAGGCTTGTAATCCTCCAAATATTTCACCATGTGAGGCCAATCATGTGGAATATTTTCAGCCAAGGATATAATGTCTTCACCACTTTCTGTAGATTATAATTGATCCCATTTATCATCTTTAGTTTATTCATCTTACCCCCATGCATGATAGTATTTCTTCTCTTCCATAATTGCCAACATATGAATGCTGGTGCTGCTTGCATAACTGTTTTGAGTTTTGTAGGACCTTGCATATACCACCAATGCACTATTGTCTGATGAATCTGAATCCTTGGCACACCAATCCCCATAGCAGCATTATAATAGTGCCAAATTTCTGCTGCAAAATCACCTGTGAGGAATAGATGTTGAACTGTCTCCTCCTGATGAGAGTTCAGACAACATCTACATCTAGATACAATGCTAATATTCAATCTCCTTAGTACATCATCCACTGGAATTTTGAACTTCCACAGTCTCCAAAGGAAGAATGATATTTTGAATGGAACTCCTTTGTGCCACAACTTTGAAAAGTAAGCTGCTGTTTGAGCCTTTCTCCTGAGCAAATTCCAAGCACTCCCTACAGTGAAATCTCCTGTAGTACTAGCCATCCACCAGGCTTTATCTTTCTCCTCTGAATGCTCCACTAAATTCAACTCTTGTAAAATATGATCACGCACATTACTTGGCAGTTTGGCATGCAATTTCTGTGCATGCCATCATTCTGCATGCATAAAGTGTGATACTTCTTCAATGCTAGTGTCAATCTGAAAATCTGGTGGTTAGACCTGTTTGAGTGAACCAAGTTTTGTCCAATTATCTTCCCATACATCACATGCTCCATTTTTAGGTTCCCACCATATCTGTTGATCCACCTGATCCCTTGCCTCTATAATTCTTTTCCACACTTGTGATCCACCTTTCCACTGCACTTCAGTAGGCTTCTTCTTCTTGCAATATTTATTCCACATAAAGGCTGACCATAATGTATTTGATGTTCTAAATTTCCACCATATTTTGGCAAAACGAGCTTTAGACACATCATCTAGAGATTTGAATCCTAATCTTCCTTCATCTTTTGGTAAACATACCTTGTCCCAAGAGGACCAGTGCCTGCTTTTACCTTCTTCCTTGGTACTCCAGTAAAACCTTGCAAAGATTTTATGAAGCTCATTAATGGTATATTTTGTGGGAACAATAGCTGACAGCTTGTATATTGGAATACCCTGAAGCACACTATTGATAAGAACTGCTTTTCCACCAAAAGAGAGCAATTTTCCTTACCAATTTTGCAGCTTGTTTTTCACCTTCTTGATAAGGTCATTGTAATATACCTTTTTCCTCCTTGAATGAAATATAGGACATCCCAAGTATGTTAATGGAAATTGATCCCTTTTAAAGCCTGTAATCTGCCCCACCTGCTGAGATAGTGCACCAGAAATCTTGTGATGCATATAAAAGGAACTCTTGCCTTTATTGATCAGCTGACCTAAAATTGCCTCATACTCCTGCAGTATCTTCATAATTCTCTTCAATGAACCCCCTTCTGTCTGCACTCTTGCCTTTATTGATCAGCTGACCTAAAATTGCCTCATACTCCTGCAGTATCTTCATAATTCTCTTCAATGAACCCCCTTCTGTAGATGCAAATATTATAGTATCATCTGCATATGCCAGATGGTTGAAATTTTGACTCCATTTAGGTATGCCATAGCCCACATACTCAGAATTTTCAAATTCTGCATTTAGAGCTCTTGATAACACCTCTGCTGATAAAATGAACAATGCAGGTGAAAGTGTAACACCTTGTTTGACACCCCTGGTTGAATGAAAAAATCCTTTGGCCTGACCATTAAAAAGGATGGAATACCAGTTATTTGCAATCAGCCTCCAGATCATGTTAATGAATTGACTAGCAAATCCCATTCTGCTGAGTACCTTTATCAAATATGACCAAGATACTCTATCATAGGCTTTTGCCATATCTAATTTGATCACTACATTAGCTGGTTGACCCCCTTTTCTGATGTCTGTCACTATTTCCTGTGCCAATAGCACATTCTCAATAATGCTCCTCCCTTGAACAAAACCTGCTTGATTAATAGAAATCAACTGAGGTAATACAATCTCCAATCTATCATGAACCACTCTTGACATCACTTTGTTGATAAAGTTACTTAAACTTATAGGCCTTAAGTTTGAGTAACTTTGAACCAACTCCTTCTTTGGTAGCAACACAAGATTTGTGTGTGTGATTGACTTTGGAAGAGTATGACCCTGAAATAAAGCCACCACCATCTTGTATACATCCAAGCTAATAATGTCCCAACATGTCTGGTAGAAAACTCTAGGAAAGCCATCAGGACCACTAGCACTTGATCCACTAAGGTTGAAAACAACTTTTTTGACTTCATCAACACTAGGCATTTGCCAAAGAAGATCATTTCTGTTTTGGTCAACCAAAACAGGAATGAATGATAGCAAATTTTCATCTCCAATTAAATCTTCTTGTGAGAATTGTTGAGAGTAAAAGTTCACAGCCTCATCTGCCATTTGATCCTCATCCTCAATCCATGAACCATCTGAGTTTTGAATTCTTTTAACCTGCAATTTCTTCCTTCTTCCCTTTACTAGATTATGGGAAAATCTAGTATTTTTGTCTCCATCTACAAACCAATCCAGGCCTGCTTTTTGTCTCCAGTACTCTTCTTCATAATGCAAATATCTCTTAGTCTCAGCCTGAGCTTTCTATAAAACCACTCTATTTATTTGGCTTGAATTTTGTTCAAACAATTGTTCCTTTAATCTCACTATTTCCTCCCTGATGATCAGCTGCTTGAATATATCACCAAACACTTCCCTGCTCCATTTGGATAACACCCCTTTCAGCTTTTTCATATTACTTTTGAAGTTTATGAAAGGATCATCATGCTCCCAAGTGGACCAATTCAACCTGACTGTCTTCATGAAAGATGCATGTTCTATCCAGAATGATAGAAATTTAAAAGGTCTGACCAGATTTTGATGCTTATCCCCATAGGTACACATAAGTGGAGCATGGTCTGATCCCGTTCTTGCAAGATGTTCCACTTCTATATTTCCAAAGTTGTCCAGAAGCAGTGAATTCACCAACATCCTATCCAGTCTCTCAAAAATACATGCTTCATCTACTCTAACATTCCACCAAGTGAAGGGACTCCCATTAAAATTTACCTCTTCAAGATCACAAGAGTTTATGCAAAAAGCAAAGTCTTCTATATCCTGAGGTTGAATAGGATTACCCCCTATCTTTTCTTCATCATTCAGAACCACATTGAAGTCTCCTCCTATTAACCAGGAACAAGATAAGGTATTGGAAAGATGATAGATATCCTCCCACAACTCTATCCTCTCAGAAGCACTACATTTAGCGTATACTAAAGTAGTAATAAGATGCTGATTCAAATCTTGTAAAAACAACTTCAAAGTAATCTGCTGAGGAGAATCCATCAGAATTTCTACATTTATATTATCAGCCACAAAGTACCAGATTTTGCCATTACAGTTGGCATTGGCTAAACACATGCCCAACCTCCTTCTATAATGGTTTATTGTCCTGACCTGTTGAAAAGGTTCCATGAGAGCAATCAAGAAGAATTTGTGATGTCTGTTTAACATTTGTACCCTATGAAAGGCTTTTTGTGTCTTCACTGACCTAATGTTCCAAATGAATGACTTCAACATCATTTAACATTAGCTTTAGTAGCATTCCTCTTTGGTACTACCCTGAGTGGAATTTGCTTGTCAGTAGCATTCTTCTTGCCTTTCTTCTGACCTTTATTGTTAAAATTTCTATTAGGAGATATATCAGCCTGCTTAAGAATGGTGTCCTTATTTTGCTTAATATTCTCCTCCTTGTCTTCTCTATGGAGATCTCTGATATCGTCCTCTACTTCCAAACTATCTATATTATGAGAGATCAGGTCATGAAGATCTTTGACTGGGGAAGACTTTCTATAAAATGTAACCTGATGATGGTCAATATATGAAATCACCAGTGCCTTTTCTGAGAAAGCATGATCTGGTGGATCTGCATCTTGATCCACATACACCTGCTCCTTCATCTTGCCACTTGTGACATCCACTACTGTTGAAACTCTATTTTCCTGCACTTTTTCTTGTCTTTGCTCAATATTATGAATTATCACTGAGGGAGAACCCTCTGTAGCCTCTTTTATTTCATCTGCTCCTGTATCATCAACAACCACATGTTTATCATGATCTGGATGATCATTTTGTTTTTGCACCTCCTCGTTGTCTGGACTCTCTTCTTGCCTCAAACTTGTTTCTTTTTCTGCTGTATTGATGCCTACTTCCACACTGTCCTTTTTACTAGATTCTCCATCAGTTTTACCATGTTCTCCATCTTCTTGTTGGCTTTCTCCTATATTGAATTCCTTTTCTGCTGCATTGGTGCCACCATGACATTATTCTTCCAATGAACACCCATAGTTATAAATAGTATAAACACTTTCCATTTTAACAAATAAAAAACAATGACGTACAACTTTTTTTCCTTCCGGTTCCTTATGCATTAGGTATGAGTTATTATTTCTGGACATGATATCATGTACTTTTGCTTACAAAACTATGTAAACCTTTATTTTTTTAATATTAATAATAGATAAATTTTACTAACTCTAAGAATGATATGATTAAAGAAATCAAATTTAATTATACCTTGGTACACTATATTGCTTATCGTAACTTTAAGTCATTTCAAGTTTCAGTTGAGGGTCGATATAATATAATTTTGAAAGGGTACAGTAGAATAAATTTTCAGTTGAAAAATTAATCATAGTAAAATTTATATAAAACATTAAAATTGGCATTGTATAAATATTATCTTTTAAATTAGTCAAAGTATTCTCATAATTTCCAATAAAAGTTTTAGTTCAAGTCTTTGCAATTAAGAGCACCCATCCCGAACATTAAATGGAGGGCCAAGTTGTCCCTATCGAATAGTTCAAGGGCAAAATTGGTCATTTTCTGTTGTTTTGGAGAAACTGCCAGTAGAAAGGATATTTTGAGCTATTTGATTAGTTGGAGGGCATTGTTTTAGCTAAAAACATAACGGCAAGGATATTTTTAAGCCAAAAACATAAAAAGGTAAATTTGACTATTTTAAAAATTTTAGATTCTTACAACGTACTTTTTCCCTCGATAATATGAGGCTCAGGTTATGTCCATCAATTGAAAAATTGAATGCAATGTTCCTATTCATTTTTTGTCTCCCTTTTTTAAGGTTGGGCAAAAATAAACTCTTTTATTTTATAGGCAGAGAAAATAACCTTTTTTTTTGCTTAATTTAGAAAGTGTTGAAGAAAACAATGCGATTCTTCTTAATTTGGTGTTATTTGTTAAAACTAGTGATTGATATCGTTTGTGATGGTGTTTGGAGATTTTTCTTTCAAAATTTAGATCTTTTGAAGCAGACACAGGTTGTTTTTAATCGAAATTAGAATTGTAAGTTTATAGAACACCTTGTTGGACAACAAAGACAAATCATGCCAATCCAGTGGAATTTCTTAGCAATTTAACAAGATGGTAATATGTAAATAACACAAAGTCATGCCAATCCAACTAGATTTTTCAAATAATTGAACAAGCTCCAAATCTTTCCAATTCGATAGGACTTTAGGTAAGTCAACAACACAGGTTCTACATGATTATAAGTATGTAAACTCAAAATACGCTTGTAAAGCATTACAAGTAAATCTTGACAATCCGACAAGACTTTATGATACTTCAACAAAACACATTGTAAATAGTTACAAGTCAGCAATATATACCCAGTAGGATTTATGAACAATTGAACAACTCAGTCTTATTTTGCCAATTGGGTGGGACTGCAAAGTAATTCACTAACACACGTTGTAAACAAAGTAAGTCTTGACAATCCGCACTACAAGAAGTCAAACTTTTTGTGACGAATTTAGTGGTAACCATATTTATTGCAACACAAAAGATAAACTTTGTGGCGACTTTTATTAGGTTGCCTCTAATCTGTGCAACTAAAACTGAATTTTCCATTCCCGCCAAGATCAAAATTGTTTTGGCAACTTATAAATAGTCGCTCTTAAATGACCTTTTGTGGTAGGACTTCAAGACAACTCTTTTTTCTTAAATTTAAGCACGAGAATGCAAGGAGAGGTTGAAAGCGTATTTTAGTCCACATTTAGTTTAATAAACCGAAAATGGTTATTTTTGCAGCATTGTCAAGGCGACAAAAATCTAAATAGAAGCACGAAAATACTATATTTGTGCAAATCAACTGCACATCAACTATATTTGTTTTGCTAGTTTTATACAATCTAATAATTAAGTCCACAAATAGGATAATTTCCAACAGGAGAAAAAACACAGGTATTCATAGTCTAATTATTGTGCTAAGACTGTAAAGAATAAATCATGGGCCTAACTCAACCCACCCAACATCGGGTGAGAGGTGTCCTGCTCTGATACCACGTAAAGAATGGATCATGGGCCTAATTCAATCCCAAAAGTTAGCTTATGAGGGAAGATTGTCCAAGTCCATATAAGGAGACTACCTTCTCATTAACCACCGATGTGATACTTTTTTCATTCTTCAATAAAGACGGTTTAATTTATGCACCATTTTAGTGGATACCGGGGGCCAAATGACGAATTTACTAGTGATACTTCATATTTAATGACTTGAAATTTCAGATATGCATCTAGTGGGATTTAATTGTTTTTTTTTTTTTTGGCTTAATGCATATGGGACCCCCTAAACTTGTCCCTTTTTTTCATTTTGGCACCTCAACTAAGCGTTGTTCCTATTGAACCTCTGAACTCGTCTTCAAGTGTGTCTACCAAACTCCCTAAATCTGATTTTTATAGAAGCAAAAATTAAATTGGGGAAATGAAGGTGGAGTAATATTTTAGACATGTAGTAAGCTATTCTTTAGGTCATGGATGTATCGGTTTCTGCAGTTCTGCTCTTCTACCACCAGCTTAATTAAGAGATACTCTTTTTCCCCTCTCAATTGCTGTTAATCTTAGCTAAAAGATGACATAATTAAATTAGAATATATATTAGCATGTTGCTACATTGAAGATGGAATACTATGTAAGTGTGTTTGATAGACACACTTGAGAATGAGTTAAGGGATTTAAAGGAACAACACTTAGTTGATGTGTCAAAATGGAAAAAAAAAAAAGAGGCAAGTTTAGAGGCCACATATGCATTAATCCTTTTTTCTTTTTGGTTTGTTTTCTTTCTAGTGTGCTTTCATGTTCGAAACTAGTATAACTTTTGTTCATAGTGACTCATTCTTTTACTGATCAGGACAAGATATACTAGCCATATATCTGTAACCAATTATATAGCTTTTTCTCACTAAATTTGGCTTGAAGTTAAAGCTAGGTAGGAATTTTATGATAAAATAGTAGCACGACCTTTTTAAAGTGATCTTGCATGTAGTGGTGGACAGGGTTTAAGTGAGGACCCTAGCTAACAGCATGACAAATTAATCAAAAGAATTAGGAGTGATTGATAAGGATACTCACGTTAATTAATGATTATGTAGGCGTTTGGTGGAAAAGGTTAGAAGGAAAAAGAAAGGGAAGGAAAATAATCTAAAGGTATTTGGGCAATAATTGACAAAAGCATGTTTAGGGTTTTTATGATCTATGCCGTGAGTGGTGGGGGAGAAGTGAGTGGGATTTTCCCTTTAACTTTTTTCTTCAAATTTAAATTTTTGTTTTTGAATTTTTTATTCGGTGTCAGGTATCTGTATATGAATTCTCTTAATTCGGATTCGCATAGCGTAAGAGGGGGAAACACTCCCTGCTAGTACTTTTTCCGCATTCATGGTTCAAACTCGAGACTTAGGGTGACAACTATGACCTACCATCCATTTCACCACAAGTCCTGAATAGTAAATTTAATGTTTTGTATTGTGTGTGCTATAGTGTAGTTGAGAATGTGAATCCTAATAATGTAGGAGATTTTTTTGAGTGTTCTATAAGTTTTGCATCATACTTCCACCTCAATTATTTTCCTTTCTTTTCTCTTCTTTTTGTTTTTAATTTCTTTTCCTTTTCTTTTGTCATTTCACTTCTTGTGCTTGATTGACGAGGAAACAAGAAAGTAGGTCAACCTTCACATCTTAAGAATTCCGAAGAAGTACTACTAGTTATTGTTAGGTATGGGACCATTTCACACAATTAGATTCTTTTACTTTTCGACTACTAGGAGTTGAGATTCTTGAAAGTTAAAAATTTTAAGTAAGTGAATTTGAAAGAGCACTATGCGGATTTGGTGCGACTAAAAGTCATCTTTTAGAATTAAAAAATATTGATGAAAAAGTATTTTTCTCTTGTTTGATTGATCGTAAATGTTTTCATGAAATACTGAAAAATGACTTATCTCACGTACAGAATCAAAATTATTACCCCTATAATTACTAATTTTCAGTACAGATTTTTTTAATCAAAATGCTACCAATTTGCTAATATTGTTATTGATTTTTGATGCATACTTTTCAAACATTTCCCCTCACAAACCAAATTTTGAAAAACATATTTTCAGGTAACTATTTTTCATGAAAAATATTTTCATGAAAAATGATTCCACTCACAACATTGAAACACATTTTTCAGGAAAAATATTTTCATTGAAAAATGATTTCCATCATGCAAATTACACTTTACATCCATTATTTTTTATATTAATGAGTATGAATTACATAATTTGATATAATGATATATTTATATAAATATAAATTGAAGATAAGCTTTGTGACTGTGCGAGCTGACACCTTCAAGCTAGCTAGTTGAGAAACTTGCTCCTGAAATTGCCCGAATACTAGGTATCATTTTATTTATTTTTCGAATAGTATTAATGTCCCTTATAAATTACTCCAACATGATGAATGACATTGCTCTCCCTTTTATTTGTGGTTGCTTTTGAGTCAGATCTAAAGCTTCCCTCTCCTCCTTTGGTCCCAACACAACGATATTTTTTTCCTTTAAAAATTAAGTGTAGTAGTAGTAAATAAAATTTACTCTTAATAGGGATGAACTAAGAGGATGGAATTTAGATATGCATTACCTCTAAACATGCTATTTTTGAGTTCTCATTAATAAAGCTACCCGTAGTCAATATTTACATCAGATATATTTTATTATGATTGAGTAATTTAATACAGTGAAACATGAGAAAAACTTATATGGAAACACATCATTCATCTATTAATTTATTATAAATAACCGGTGCAGGTAAATTTCTCCTTTGTGCGCCAATGAAACATAATGAGGAATTACGCTGAGATAAAATGTAACTTACTTTCCTTTTTCTTTTTATTTTTTTTTTCTTTCAAATTGCCGACTGCTCCAAAGTTTTCTTAATTTATATGCAAAAGAAAAAAGAGTCATTTTCATAGAAACAATGCTTTTTGCTTTCAAAAGCATAATTGGTCGATCTTCCGTATTTAAACATTTTTTTAAGTCTCAAATTCTTGTATGCTGTAAAATAGAATATCTGATACGAGTACACTTAGCTAGTTAGCTTGTAGGCCATTAAGTCACGGAGATTTATATGATTACATTAGCTCTTTTGACCCACAAAGTGATTATAAGTGTCTGTGGGCTAAGAAAAGATTGATTTAAAATCAAATTATAAGTGTTTTCTTTTCCTCCTTTTATGCTTTCTTCTATAGGAGAATATTTTTCTTCTTCTTAACTTTAATTAGCACTTTGTTTAGTCCAACTTCATGCTAGGAAGATAATATGTAGGGACCACTGTCTCACATGCCTAAAGTTCTTTTTGGGGCGTTTTATTTTCTAGTCTTGGAAGCGAAGACAATTCCCATCAAATCATCCACCATTATCCTTACATGTCCAACATCAAGCTAAAATTATTGGGCATATCAATTTGCATATGCATGTTGGCACTAGTCTTTGATAGGACTAAAAATCAAATTTCTATTGCTAATTTAAGATTGAAGTATCTTCAATTTATTAATTCCCTTCCTTGATTTGTTCAAATTCAAGTCACTCACGCCAATTTTAGGTGATTAGAATAAAATCTTTAAGCACAATATACTCTATTTGTTTCTTTGGTTGGGGACAGGGGATTTTGTCACATACTCTTCAAGCTTGATAAGTCTTATGAACTTAGACGGTTACAAGACAAAGTCAAAGAATAAGTAATTCCATAGATGTAAATTTTCTCTATCATTTAGTTGTCATGTCGCGATTTCTAGATCTAAATAAAGATCAACGCAAATGGTAAGACATCAAGTGCATAATGATATTAAATCCTTTGTCCTATTTTATATAAATGTGTTCAAAGTATATAAGGGTCAAAGAACCTAATTTTGATGTAAATTCAAGAAGAAAATTCTCATAGTTTGAATGTTTATATTTGAGAATTATGTGTGAAGTACTACTAAGTTAGCATAGTTGTTCAAAAATATTTTACAACGCTTGAGAAAATTATAATCCAAGAAAAACAACTTGACTCCCCAAATAGTAATAGTAGCACGTAAAATCCACAAATAGATTATATTAACTAGTGAATTTGTCCGCGCTTCGCGCGGTTGTAAAAGAGGTTAGAGAATTTACGAAATGGTCATGCTAATAATTAATTTAAACATTATTTCTTTTTTTTTGAGAGAAATAAAAAGCTAACAAAAGCGCGCTCATTAAAAAAAATTGAAAATTTACAAAACGGCCAGGTTAATATTTAATTTAGATGTATTCCATTTTCCCTAGAGAAAGAAAATGCTAACAAACAACATACATTTAGGGTTAATATACACTTATTAATAATTTGAATTGTAATGACGTATATTTTAGTTTTATCTAATTAATACTTTTCAAAATATTAAAAATAAGGTTAGAAAACCAAGTTACATAAATTAAATCTTATAACTAAAAATTGCCATACAAAATAAAAACATTTAAGTTATTGTTCGTTTTGAGCTCAATATTCGCAGCCAAAAGTAGATATCTTGGAATGGTTTTATTCTTGTGATCTCCATTCTTACCAACTCAAACCCATATAACTATTTAGCACTAAGTAATTAGTAAGTTTACTAAACACTTTAAAACAACATGTACATACAAGCAGAGGCAGACCCAGGATTTTGAATTCGGGGGTGCTGGATCCAGAAATTTTGAGTTCGGGGGTGCTCTATTAACTATTTATATCTGTTTCCTTTATATTTTCTATACAGTTATACACTCCGTAACTGAATTTAATGGGTGCCGGAGCACCCAAAAACTCTACATAGGTCCGCCCCTGCATACAAGAAATTCAGCATATTCGTGTTAGTTGATAAATTCATATTGAAACTATCCTATTAGAATATTAATAAAATAAGGTTATCCGTGCTTAAAATTATTTGAACACAGTTCATACTTTTTCATTGTGGAATAAGTCGTGAACCCACAAGTAAGACATAATGGGTTGAATTTAATCAAACAATTCTGTCGAGACCAACATAATTAAATATACTGATTAGTTTTTCAGAAACTAAAACCAACCCTTCTAATATGCAGAAATAATGAAACTATGAATCAATTTCGATACAGTGATAACTTCCCATTCAACATCCGTATTCTTTAAATAATTTAGCACATCTTTTTACACCCGTAAAAAAAACAAAGAAAAAGAAAAAAAAAACCGTTTACAATAAATAATGAAAAAAAAAACAATGTAAAGACAAATAAATCAAACCGGGAGAATACACAATGAACATGAATTGAACAAAATGATAATAACCCTATATCAGATCCGCAACAGAAATAATAATTTTCCTTTTTCATGTTACCCACAAATTTCGGATCGACGGGGGCAAGAACTCAAATGTATCAGATATTAAATCTGCAACAGAACTGGTTTCTCAAGGTTTTAGGTTTGTGAGATGTATGTATGGAGAAGAGACAGGATGAAGGATGAAAAGTTTTCAATGTGATGATTTATAGGTATTATTGGTAACTGATATGAAGTTGAAGAGGCAAACTAACACTAATAACAGTAAAAAATTAAAATAAACCTCAACTTATGATTTCCGTTACTAATTTCCATACAAAAAGAAGTTAGGGTGCCGTTCTATTCTCTTCATTTTGTGCATTTAGTTCCCATTAATAAGTCTTAATTGGAATAATGGAATATAATAGAGGGATTTCAAGAAATGAAATAAATGCCCATAATTTTTACAAATTTTTGGGACAGAAAATTAAGGAAAAAATTCAGAATTCTGAGAAAAAAGATAAATAGTGATGCTGGTCATTGAAACATGCCACCTCACTTTTTTATTGCCTAACTTTATATTATATATTGATTATACTCTCATGTATTTATTCAAGATTCCCTATGGACACCCCTCTTAAAAGAGAACTGTGCATGAACTCAACGACAATAATTCTTCTTATATTATAGATTAAGGAATGAGCATAAAGCAATTGGCATGGTGTGACATCGATTGCCACATATTTTAAGACGTCATGCGCAGAATATTACACCCTTCATTCTATTTTATGTGAAGATATTGAAAGACCAGTGTCAAAAAAGATAATTCTCAAAGTTTTTTGAATAAATTTATACTTGAATAATTGAAAACACTATTAAGTCAATATAACTAATAATTCAAAATATTTTAAAAAAACTTTAAAAAATCATAATAAAAATATTATTGATTCCCGAATACTGTATTAATTATACTCTTTTATATTTACAATTTGAAGATTCCCTATGTGTATGGAGGTTATAGCATATATAGATCTGCCCAGTGCCCTCATAAAAGAGAATGGTACATAAACTTAACGACAATAATTGTTCTTATATTAGATAAAAGAATATGATCATAAAGTAATTGGCATGGTATGAGATTGATCAAAAAAGGTCCACGATGCATAGACATAAATAGATAAAACTTAGCAAACACATTATGCATAGTCGATCCCACGTTGGGACATTGTGGTTGAATGATTTAGGAAGAACAAGTGTCCATTTGTTTGGTTACACTGTTACAATGACAAGATAGTGCACATGATATAACAGTGCTTTTATCCACTCTTTCTTTCTTGTAGATCCAGATCTCTTTCTTATAGCCATAGTTCAATGGCCAATTTGGCATTCTTAGTTTGTTTCTTTAACTTAAAATTGCTTTAAAAATCAACCGTTGTCTTGTGGTGTAGCCTTTTATCGAAAGGCACGTGTGAGCTTAATTGGATTTGTATTTGAGATTTTCTTTTCAAAATCCGAAATTTACTTATCCGACTACTCAAAATTTGTACTAAATAAATATTTTATAACTAGGCGAAGAGATAAATCGCTCCTTGTTAAAAGGACTTATTTTTTAAGATTCGAACTTGAGATATTTGATCAAAGTGAAAAGACCCTTATATTTTCACCATATCTATCGTGTCTAGGACAACAGGGAGTTCCTCAAATAGTAAGCACCTCCACTTTCAACTCAAAGATTGTGAGTTCGAGTCACCAAGAGAGCAAAAAGGAGGGAGCTCCTGGGAGAGGAGTAATCTTAACATTAGTTTTTGTGATATCTAACTAAGTCTTTTAACCTTCAATTATTTGTAATATGTACTTTTGACCGCGTTGTTTAAGAATATTCGAAATCATTCAAAAATATTATCCGTTTTGCTGTTTAATTACCCCGCGTTATGTTAAACTTATATTGTTACCCATATTTGAGGTTAATATACTTGTAAAAATGTCAAACTAGAACATATTCTCTACATAAAAGAGACCAAAATCACACATTTTAATTAACTAAAGGTTAAATACGTAGTGTCATACTCATAAGGACTAAAACCAAAATTTATTAGTAAATGAGGGACTAACACTGTAATATCCCTAAAATGTATAACAATTTTTTTTTTTAAAGTATAACAAAAATAAAAAATGCAAAACCATCTCCTAGTATTTTTTAGTCAGGAAATTAAAGAAAAGTATAGTCTTACTAAAGTTAATATGTCATTAGGAGCTATTAGGCAAACATTGGTCATCCTAACCCATGAAATCAAAAGATGAAATCAGTTCCACAACCACAAGGATACAAAAGGATTAGTTGCAGAGTTGGTGAGCTTATTTCTAGGGAAGAAAAACAAGACACTAAAAGTTGACCAACCGAACTAACTACCTCTAAGTTTTTCATCTGTAAATTCAACGAAGACAAAATTATTATAGTGGTCTTCAATCATTGTGTTGTCTGCATAATTAATGCCTTCTTCTCGTTATAATTACAGTAACAGTTATGGCAATGTAACCTGAATTAATATCGAAAATAAGAATTACAAAATACTAGTCTTTAACCTTTACTTGTTAATACAAAATCATGTTGCATTCCATGAAAGAGATTACGTATTCTTACAATTTACATAGAGACGTGATCAAGTAAGTTTCCTAAAATTAGTTTGTTAGGTCAACCATTAAATTATTATGATCGACGTTACAAATCCACGTAATTCATTCAAATTTGATTGATCCTTTGAAAATATGAATATAATAAACGGAAAAGGGCCAAATATACCCCTGTACTATTGGAAAAGAGCTAAGGATACCCCTCGTTATACTTTGGGGTCAAATATACCCCTATTGTTATACTTTGAAACAAATATACCCTTATACTTAACGAACTGCTACATGGCAAGCTTACAACAAAAAATCCATCCCCAATTTAAAATACCCAAATCTAATTATAACCCGCCCCACCCCAATTAACCTAACCCGACCCAATCCCCTCAAACTTAAGCAACGGACATAACTCGTATTAACCTAAGCAACGGCTTCTGAAGAACAACCTTGTTTGGATTCATTCATCTACTTCTGAGTATTTATGCTCCTTTCATCCTAAAGTTTCTCTTATCTAATTTCTTTTTAGTTTCGTAACAAGGTTGTATTGGGTCCAAAAAGTGGAGTATAATGTCCGAAAGTAATTGTTCATCAAAGAGGAATTGTCACTGCGCTGAAATTGCCAATTTCTTCACTTCAAAAACTCCTTCAAACCCCGAAGGAGATTTTATTAAGTGTCCTAAACCTGAGGAATTTTCTTTTATTTTTCTGAATTTTTAGATACCCTCTTTATATAATGGTTGATAATTTGAAGTTATTTTGATTGTGATGAACGGAAAAATTCATGAGGTTACTGGAAGTGTCACGACAAATTATTTCCGGATAGAGGGGTGATCGTAATAAATAATTTAAAGCTCAATGGATGAGGCTATGATTAAAGTTGATGCTTTGAATGCGCTGTTGGTTGCGGTTAAAATTGAATGAGATAACTTGAAGGAAAAAGTGCATGCAATGAAGGTTTTAACCATTTTTGAAGGAAATTAGAAGAGGAAGTTGTATAGGGTAAAAACCGGATATGAGTCAAACCGTTGAGATGAAGGGCCGAAGGAAGAGGGGGACAAGAACATAGGTGAAGACTTTCGTTCTGAACCGGAGGAACGCTCGGACCGGAGCTGAGCAGGGGCACCGTTTGGTCCGGTTTCTTCATCACCGGGTCTGTTGAGGCCGTTAGTCCGAATATCCGTGGCTATTGGTCCGGTAGAGCCGTTGCGCGTGAACCGCACGTCGGTAGCGTCCTGCCATGGTCAATCACCAACCATGCGTGTGTCAGACAGTACGGCCAACCTAACCCACTCAGAGTTGTCCTTCCTCTTATTTTTTAATGATTTGTATTGTATGAGGCCCATAGAGGCAACACTATAAATAGAGCTCATCCCTTTCCTTTAAGGGGGTTGACTTCTTCATTTTAAGAACACTTGTAATAGCAAAATATATATAATCTCTCTCAAACATCAGATTCGGTCCACAACAGTCGTTTTCATTTCCATTGTATTTCTTCGATCAAGTATTGTATGTCATTTAGCAAGGTCTCACGCCCACAGCCAATCGCTAATCATTGATTGCTTTGCTACGAAATGTTCATACACTTCATTTCCCTATAACATATATTGAGATCCGAACACATATCCTATACCCACTCACACATTCAATTGACTATCCAAATCCGGGGTAAACAGTTTGGCGCCCACCTTGGGGCAAGGATAATAGTGGTTTTTGGTCTTGATTGCTATCATATTCATATTCATCAAAATCAAAAACATCTCCTGTTCGTCCCGGCTAGAACGGACCAAATGGCTGGCATCGAACAATCTGGTCGTCAACAACACCGAGATTGTGGCGGAAAATGAAGGCAGCGGGCCACGAGGATTTCCAAATCCCGCTGACCCGAACCCCGTCGACTCGAGGGAGGGCCTCAACCGGCAAAACACCGTGGACCAGGAGAATGCCACCCTACTGGCCACTAATCCTCTAAATACTCACAATTCCGTTACTTTGTCCCGGACACAGGGCCGGAGAGAACCGGATGCACCAAACGACAATGTTAACTTACGTTTAATTTTTGAAATATTGCAGGAACAAAGAGCGGCAATCGCCGAGCAAGGAATTGCAATTGCCCGGTTGCAAAGCGGAAAAGATGAAACAGAGCCGGAGAAGACAAAGGGTGTTGCCGAAACCGGAAGGGATGAGACACGAATGGTTGAGAGCAACGGCTCCGGAGCCGGTTCTTCTACCGAGGTTCTAAAGATGCTCGAAACTTTGGCAAAACGAGTAGACTCAACCGAAAAGAGGGTCGAAACATACAATTCTCGGGTGGACCAGATCCCGGGGGCTTCGCCTTTACTGAAGGGGCCGAATTCGAAGAAGTACATCCAAAGGCCTTTTCCTCCGAGCGCAGCTCCGAAATTGATCCCAAAGAGGTTCAAGATGCCGGATATACAGAAATATGATGGCACATCGGACCCGCACGAGCACGTGACCTAATACACTTGTGCTGTAAAAGGCAATGATATGGAGGAAGATGAAATTGAGTCGGTGTTGTTGAACAAATTTGGGGAGACTTTGTCAAAGGGAGCATTGACGTGGTACGATCATCTGCTCGAGAATTCGATCACTTCTTTCTAAATGCTCGCCGATGCCTTCGTAAAAGCTCATGCCGGTGCCAAAAAGGTGCAGGCCCGCAAGGCGGACATCTTCCGTATAGCCCAAAGGGACGACGAGTTGCTCCGTGAATTTGTCAACCGGTTCCAAAGGGAACGAATGGAGCTCCCTTCGGTCCCCGAAGAATGGGCCGCACAGGCTTTCACAAAGGGGCTCAATGTCCAGAGCTCGACGTCTTCGTTCAAATTGAAGAAGAGCCTGCTGGAGTACGAGGCCGTGACATGGGCTGATGTCCATAACAGATACGATTCAAAGATTCGGGTGGAGGATGATCAATTCGAGCTTCCTCCAGGGCCGGTTAATACGAGCAGGAATTTTGAGAAAACAAAGAAAGATTACGAAATGAAGACCGAATCGTCAAAGGAAAGGTATCGGCCATACTCCCGTTCGGAGAAGCCAAGTTTTAGGTCGGAGAAATGGAGGGATAGCCCAAGCCATTTCTCCGGTCGGGGAAACAAATGGGTCGAGCGCCCGTCGAACAGTCGGGGTCTCTCATTCAGGAACGATGCCGGAAGCTCTGCCGGCAGCAAGGACTTACCAAAGATATCGGAGTACAACTTCAACGTCAATACCTCGGGCCCAATCTCGGCCATCGGTCGTGTTCCGGATGTAAGATGGCCAAGACCTCTAAGGTCGGACCCGGGCCAACGGGACCCGAGTATGGTGTGTGAATACCACGGAACCCATGGTCACATAATCGAGGATTGTCGCCATTTGAGAGAGGAGGTAGCCCGGTTGCTGAGGAATGGTCATCCCCGAGAGTTGCTGAGTGAACGAGCCAAAAGTCACTACAAGGAAAGGGAGGCCTATCGAAGGACCGAGCCAGAGGAACCCCAACATACCATCAACATGATAGTTGGTGGCATCGATGAACCTCGAGGGCCCGTAATGAAACGGGTCAAGGTCTCTGTTGTTCGTGAGAAGCGCAGCCGGGATTATGTACCCGAGGGCTCTATCTCTTTCAGCAACGAGGACGCGGAGGGCATCATTCAACCGCACAATGATGCATTGGTAATCTATATACTTATCTTTAAAACTAAGGTTAAACGTATTTTGATTAACCCAGGTAGCTCAGCCAACATCATCCGGTGGAGAGTGATCGAACAGCTAGGGCTGCTCGACCAGATCATACCGGTAGCCCGTGTACTCAGCGGGTTCAACATGGCGAGCGAAATAACAAAGGGGGAAATCTCATTGCCGGTAAACATCGATGGAACCATCCAGCAAACAGTGTTCTATGTACTAGAAGTGGACATGAAGTACAACGCGTTGCTGGGCAGACCCTGGATACATAGCATGAGGGTCGTGCCCTCAACGTTACACCAGTTGCTGAAATTTATGACCCCGGAGGGAACAAAGGTAATCCGAGGTGAACAACCCGCTAGGGAGATGTTCGCAGTAGAGGAGGACAATGCCCCTCAGCCCGAGAAATCGGATCGCAGGAAAGAGGACCCAACCGAAGGACAAGACCCCAAATAGCAATCAAAGCACTCGGGTATGGACCGGGAGTACGAAGAGGATGATTTCAACGTACCCAGATCGTTCGTTATGCCGGATGACTCGGATGCAACCGGGTCGACAGTGGAAGAACTAGAGGAGGTCATCTTGTTCGAGTACTTACCGGACAGAAAGGTATACCTGGGCACGGGGTTGATCCCGGAGCTCAGGTACAAGTTAATTAAATTTCTTCGAGCTAACGCAGATTGCTTCGCATGGTCCCATATAGATATGACAAGTATATCACCGGAAGTAGCTGCTCACAAGCTTAATTTAGACGGGAGGTTTCCCCCGGTGAAGCAGAAGAGAAGGCCCATGGCGGAGGCTAAACACGCCTTCGTGAAGGACGAGGTAACAAAGCTTTTAAAAATAGGTTATATCCGGGAGGTCAAGTATCCGGACTGCCTAGCTAACGTGGTAGTGGTGCCCAAAAAAGGTAATAAATTTCGAATGTGTGTTGATTACAAAGATTTAAATAAGGCATGCCCGAAGGATTCATTTCTGTTGCCCCACATCGATAGAATGATCGATGCGACAACCGGGCATGAGATGTTAAGTTTCCTCGATGCCTACTCCGGGTATAACCAAATTCGGATGCACCCGGAGGATCAAGAGAAAACATCCTTCATCACCCGATATGGGACTTACTGTTATAATGTCATGCCTTTCGGACTAAAAAATGTCGGTGCAACTTACCAACGCCTAGTTAATGGGATGTTCGAAGAACAAATAGGAAAAACAATAGAAGTTTATGTTGACGACATGGTTGTTAAGTCCCTGGAAATAGAGGACCATTTAAAGCATTTGCAGGAAACCTTCGATGTACTCCGCAAGTACAACATGAAGCTCAACCCGGAAAAGTGTGCCTTCGGAGTAAGGTCCGGTAAATTTTTGGGTTTCATGGTGTCAAACCGGGGAATTGAAATCAACCCGGACAAGATCAAGGCCATCGAGGATATCGAGGTGGTGAATAACATAAAAGGGGTACAGAGGCTCACCGGAAGAATAGCGGCGCTGAGTCGCTTCATATCGAGGTCCTCGGACAAGAGTCATTGTTTCTTCTCCCTGCTAAGGAAGAAAAACGATTTCGTTTGGACACCGGAGTGCCAAAAAGATTTGCAAGAATTAAAGAAGTACTTGTCTAGCCCCCCGCTGCTGCACACACCGAAAACGGACGAGCCGCTTTTTCTTTACCTTGCTGTCTCCGAGGTAGCGGTAAGTGGCGTTTTGGTCCGAGAAGAATCAGGTACGCAATTCCCTATCTATTATGTGAGTAGAACTTTGGGGGATGCGGAAACCCGGTATCCCCATTTGGAAAAGTTGGCATTGGCACTAGTGAGTGCTTCTAGAAAGCTCAAGCCCTACTTTCAATGCCATCCGATATGTGTAGTAACTTCTTACCCCCAAGTCCCAGATCTTGGCCGATTTTGTGGCAGATTTTGCCCCGGCTATGATCCCCGATGTTGAGAAAGAGCTTCTGCTAACCTCGGGTATAGACCTGGGTATTTGGTCGTAACATACGGATGGAGCCTCGAACCTCAAAGGTTCCGGGCTAGGGATCATCCTCCAGACCCCAGCCGGGGAGGCCGTTCGACAGTCTATTAGAATCATTAAATTGACTAACAATGAAGCCGAGTATGAGGCTATGATTGCAGGTTTGGAGCTGGCCCGAAGTATGGGGGCCGAAATAATCGAGGAAAAGTGCGATTCGCTCTTGGTCGTAAACCAGGTGAACGACGTCTTCGAGGTCAAGGACGAACGGATGCAGAGGTACCTTGAAAATATCCTAGTGATATTACACCGGTTTAAAGAATGGACCATGCAGCATATACCGAGGGAGCAGAACAACGAAACTGATGCATTGGCAAACTTGGGGTTCTCGGTCGAGGGGGAAGAAATCAACCCCGGGACCACGGTGCACTTGTTAAACTCAGCGATAGAAAATGGACATGCCGATATAAACACGATGGGTTTAACTTGGGATTGGCGCAATAAGTACGTCGACTACTTGCGTGATGGAAAGCTCCCGAGCAACCCGAAAGAATCACGGTCCAAAGTTCCAAAGTTGCGCGTTTCTGCTTGGTAGACGGCCAATTGTATCGGCGATCTTTCCTCGGCCCCCTGGCTAAATGTTTAGGCCCCGGTGAAACGGAGTATGTGATGAGAGAGGTGCACGAAGGAACTTGTGGCAACCACTCCGGTGCCGAGGCTCTGGTCCGAAAGATCATCAGGGCTGGTTATTACTGGAACCGGATGGACGAAGACTCGAAAAATTTTGTCCGAAAATGTGACGGGTGTCAGAAACATGCTCCGATGATTCACCAGCCCGGAGAGCTGCTGCATTCGGTGGTCTCACCTTGGCCTTTCATGAAGTGGGGAATGAACATTGTGGGTCCATTACCCTGGGCGCCAGGTAAGGCTCGTTTCATTCTGTTTATGACTAATTATTTCTCTAAATGGGTGGAAGCGCAGGCCTTTGAAAAAATCAGAGAAAAGGAAGTCATTGACTTCATATGGGATCACATCATTTGTCGTTTTGGCATCCCCGCCGAGATAATTTGTGAAAACGGACCTCAGTTCGTGGGCAGCAAGTTCAACAGTTTTCTCGAGGGATTGACGATCAAGAAAATTGGGTCGACCCCGTATCACCCGTGTGCAAACGGACATGCGGAATCCACGAACAAAACAATAATCCAAAATCTGAGAAAGAGACTTGAAGCATCAAAGCACCATTGGAGGGAAATATTACCGGAGGTGTTGTGGGCTTACACGACTACATCCAAATCATGCATGGGGGAAACCCCTTTCTCGTTGGTTTACGGGGCTGAATCCCTTATCCCCGTAGAAGTTGGCGAACCGACTCTCCGGTTCAGGTATACCACCGAGGAATCAAACGAGATGGTCATGGCCGTGCAGCTCGACCTCACGGATGAACTTCGCGAAAACGCGTCAGTCCGTATTGCAGCCCAGAAACAAAGAGTGGAAAGATACTACAATCGAAGGGCCAATTTTCGACACTTCCAAGTTGGGGACTTAGTGCTTCGAAAGGTCACCTTGCACGCCAAGAATCCCAACGAGGGGAAGTTGGGTCCGAACTGGAAAGGCCCGTATAAGATAACCGGGATAACGGGCAAAGGGTCGTACCAGCTGGAGTCCATGGACGGGCAGCGGCTGCGCAACAACTGGAATGTGGCCCATCTGAAAAGATACTACTGCTAAGGAATGGGCTCCCCACGTCCCCCTGTTAACCTTTCTCTTTTGCAGGAAATCGAGCACATCATAAAGTTAGAACTTAGGCCTGAAAACACGTGTTGCACTCTTTTCCTTAGTACGGTTTTATCCCAAAATGGATTTTCCGACAAGGTTTTTAATGAGGCAACAAGTACAACGTGTTACTCGACAAAGATAAGGGACCAATAGCCACGACAACTCGAGGTCACACCCGCCGAGTGGGGACTTAATAGCACTCACCCGACCTTGCAGCTCAGATAAGTGCTAGGGGAATACTATGGCCGCATCGAAGATTACCCCGGTCAAAGAAGGCGGAGAAACTCAACACTTGCTACGGCAAAACAAAGGCCCAGCCATCGGCCATAGCCTTCGATGTAAAGACCAAACGATCATAACGAATCGTGTCCCATTCAGCATTTGCCACGGCAAAACAAAGGCCCGGCCATCGGCCATAGCCTTTGATATAAGGACCAAACGATCATAACGAATCGTGTCCCATTTAGTATTTGCTACGACAAAGGCAGAAGGAAACAAAATACTCATGTATACAAACACTTTGCAATGCAAAATTATTGTAAGTTTGGACAAGCAATGTCACGGTTATCTTCCTATTAAAAGACTTTACCTAGGTAATAACCGTCGTATTTCAGCACCACTTCATCCACACGCCCTATACCAGGCACTATGGTCGAAATTCGACAAAGGCGACAAGGTCATAGCAAACCGGGCCAAAAATCGTTAAAAATTCAACTAATGCAACAGGGTCACAACGATCCGAGCCAAAGTTTTCTAACCTCCTCAACCGGGGACTGTTACGTCAAAATTCAGCCAAGGCTGAGACTCGCATGCCAAAAAACTACCGGCCCTAAGGAAATGTCTATCACGATTCGGAGACATCTGAATCCACAAAGCATTAGGTAAGTCCTACGAGCACAATGAACTAATGACTACGAGTCAGCTTGTCCTTGGCACGGACCAACGACTCGGCCAAAAATAATAGCGAACATTCAAGCGAAGAAACAAGAAAGAGGCACTTTTCATTTATACAAGGAGTGTTTTTACATCAAAAAACGAAAGTCCTACAAAGGAAAAAAAATAAAATGTAAAAGCCCAAGTACAGGCCCTATGCTATCCGGCATGACTGGAGGTGGAGTGTTCGGACTCGGTCCGCTCGGAGTCGTCTGATTCAGACCCAAGAGCACGATTGGCTTCCTCCTCGATCCCTTTGGCTTCAAGTATCAAGGCCGGAGGATCCGCAAAGCCGTGCTCAGCTTGCTCGAGGGTGATCCTCCGTGACTTTCACTTCTCATACTCGGCAACTATGATAGTATGAGCCTCGGTGGCCTCCACACTCTTCAAAGCTTCATCCAAATCGTCCTCGGCCTTGGCCAACTTTGCAGCCAGAACACCTCGATTTTCTTCGAGGACATCTTGCATTTGAGTGGCCGCTTCGAGCTAGGCCTTGAGGGCATCATTGGCATTAACCGCTTCTGCAAGCTCGGTTTTTAGGGCATCGTACATCTAGGCCCTTCTCTCCGCTTTCTCCTCGAACGTCCTTATGCGCTCTTTGTATATGGCAGCCTCAGATTCGAGCAGCCGGTTCCTCTTGGCCGAACTCGTAGCATCGGCCTTCACCAAATCCAGCTCCCCCCGGAGTTGAGAAATGGTGATCTTGAGCTCATCTAGCCTCGATGAAAATTGAGCGTTATCCCTGGTAAGGCCGATCTTGTCAGCTTCGAGACTCCGGTTGTAATCGTCCATAGCGGCCAGCTCACTCTTCAACTGACGATTTTCGTCCTTACCTGCGTCAAGCTCAGGTTGGAGGTTGGAAAGAGCGGCCGCCCGGTTCAACTCCTCCTCCTTCTCCCGAAGAAGGTGCTGATATTTCTCCATTTTCCGGCCCTGGGTATCCAGTTGGCCCCTAATATCGTCCATTTCCTGTTGGGCACAGATGAAGGCTTCGTTGACAAGCACCACACTCTGCAAATGAAGCAAAGTTAATAACTTGAACAAAGCAAGTATGAAATTTTCAGTGAAGTTATACAAAGACGGCTAAAAAACCTTACCCGGTTGCCCGCGTGCATACCCTCGTTAATGAGGCACTGCCAAGAGACCCCGGTCATCTTCCGCTTGTCTGAATCAGAGAAAGAGGCCGCAGATAGCTTGCCACACCCACCGGGCGTGAAAGAAAGCTGCAGTCCTCGGGGACGGTGACCACAACCGATCATGTCCTTCTCGGCTCCATGCTTGGTGCAGGGAAGATACTCACCAAGCTGTCCCTGGCTCCAGATTCGGAGGTCCGGCTAGCCGACCTCGTGGCCCGAGGGATCGGGAGATGCCCGAATCCTGCAGCTTCGCCGGTCGCAGAAGGAGTGCCAGCGAACATGTCCTAAAATTCATCCGGCCTTGGAGCCGGAGTAGTGGAACTTAGAGCGGCCCCAGTATCTTCGGCAAAGGTCGGGGGCTCCGCATTTGCAGCAGACTCATGCTCGGAAGTCGGATGAGCATCCATGGGGGCTTCGGCCTCCGGTTTCGGCCCAATCCTTTGTTCGGCTTCAGCAGCGGCTGCCTCCCCAGGCCTCCTTGACCTTTGCCGGGGAGTATCTTCTGAAGAAGTTTCACCTGAAATGTCAACGAAGGCAACTGACCGAAGAGGAGCCGGAGAAAGAATTTCTTCCGCACCTGAGTGTGGAGCAGGAACCAAGAGACCTTCACCAACATAAGACAGGGGTGGAATGGAGACATCCTCCTCCGGTATCGGAGCCACGGAAGGGGTTGCGCCGACTCTCCGAAGGACAATATCGGGCTCTGTTTTGTCCCTTAAGGACCGAGTACCGCTCCTTGTCCTCTTTTTCGGCCTCTGCCCTTTTTCGGATGGCCTTTTCCTCTTTGCAGCATTGGCAAGGATACGAGACGAGCCCGCTGTATCGAACTCGGATGCCGATGCTGTGGGCGTACTCGCCGATTCCGGTCTAGGGGCCACTGAGCCCTTGGGAAAACCTGAAAATCGAAGATGTTAGCAAAGGTTAGAGGGTGTAACGACCACGGATAGTAAAAAATGCAGTGAACACGGGTAGAAGCAGAGCACTACCATGATTCTGGGCGGCCCATCGCCCACGTGACAGGTGGGCCCACGTCCGGTTGTTATGGGCATGCTGGCTGAGGAGGGCTGTGACCCATTCGTTCAGGTTGCGGACGACCGGGGGAATGTACCTATTGGCTGAATAAAAACAAGAAAAACAATGAAAAGTAAAATCGAGGAATGACGAAACATACAAAGGCGATTACTCAAAGTTCAGACTTACAATTGTTGTTCCATTTCTCCGGGAAGGGCATGTAATCGGCCGGGATGATGTCCTCGGTCCTTACCCGGACATATCGCTCCAGCCAGCCCCTGTCCCGGTCTTCATCCATTTTCGATAAAAATGAATTCCGGCTACGCTTTGCGAGTTTTATTACGCCACCCCGGAAAAGCCTCGGGGAGTATAAACGTATCAGATGGGCCAGCGAGGTCCTTCCCGGCATTGTTGGCCAACAACCGGAGGCATGCTACGACCCTCCAAACGATCGGACTAATTTGTGCCAAGGTCACGTCGTAGGTTCGGCACATGTCCAGGATGACCGGATCAACCGGTGGGTTGAGCTTGAGAGTAAAAGGGTAGGTATACACATGTAGAAAGCCTTCCCGGTGGTCAGTGACTGATTCATTTGGCCCAGGGGTATAAACGTGTACCGGACGGGTGTCCCACCCGCAATCAACCCGAACCACGTCAGGTTTTTCCTCGGTAATAGACGAAGGGTATCGTCTCACGTTGTACCCCCTGTCGAATACCGAAGACGGATTTTTGACATCTAAGTCTTTGTTGAAGTTGGTTTTGGCCGGGATGATGTCCGAGGCCGTAGGCTCGAAGGTGCTCTTTGCTTTGGCTGGGGATGCAGCCTCGGTTCCTAGGGATGAAACCGAGGGAATGTCATGAGAAGTGATTTCAGACATTTTGAAATATGAAAAGAAGAGACCGAGTGGGTTCAGAAAGGAAGTAAAAAGAGAGTGAGGGAACAGACGGAACAAGAAAATGGCAGAACAGGAAGTGGTAACACTCAAACAAAAACAGCAGCACACAAGAACGACTGGTGGAGAAATTGGTGCAAAACGTTCCCTTTTGGTGTAAGTATATGCGACAAATCAACAGGTAATGTGAGTTGTAAGAACAAGAAGTGCAGCAAAGAGTGAAAGAGGAGAGGAAACGGATCGTAAAAATATTGAAATGAAGGAGTGAAAAGCCTCATATAGGCATGGGAATGGAGCGGTTACCGACGCCGGCCAATCAGGGGACACCACGTGTCCCCTTAATTAATGAGAAATGACTCGAAACGACGTGCATGCGGCGGTTGTCAGAGCGGACCATCCGGGGTAGGACACGTGGCCGCTAAAAAGGGAGACATGACGCAACCGTTCTCGCCAAAATGAGAAGATAACAACGAGTTAATGGAATCACCGGTTTCGTGATTCATCCATTTCCCGTTACTCTGATAGATCGATGATCCGGGAAGTGTGGGGACTATCTGTACAGGGTAAAAATCGGATATGAGTCAAACCGTTGAGACGAAGGGCCGAAGGAAGAGGGAGACAAGAACATAGGTGAAGACTTTCGTTCTGAACCGGAGGAACGCTCGGACCGGAGCTGAGCAGGGGCACCGTTTGGTCCGATTGCTTCATCACCGGGTCTGTCGAGGCCGTTAGTCCGAATATCCGTGGCTATTGGTCCGGTAGAGCCATTGTGCGTGAACCGCACGTCGGTAGCGTCCTGCCATGGTCAACCACCAACTATGCGTGTGTCAGACAGTACGGCCAACCTAACCCACTCAGAGTTGTCCTTCCTCTTATTTTTTAATGATTTGTATTGTATGAGGCCCATAGAGGCAACACTGTAAATAGAGCCCATCCCTCTCCTTTAAGGGGGTTGGCTTCTTCATTTTAAGAACACTTGTAATAGCAAAATATATATAATCTCTCTCAAACATCAGATTCGGTCCACAACAGTCGTTTTCATTTCCATTGTATTTCTTCGATCAAGTATTGTATGTCATTTAGAAAGGGCTCACACCCACAGCCAATCGCTAATCATTGATTGCTTTGCTACGAAATGTTCATACACTTCATTTCCCTATAACATATATTGAGATCCGAACACATATTCTATACCCACTCACAAATTCAATTGATTATCCAAATCCGGGGTAAATAGAAGTGATGAAGATGAAAATGTTAGAAGAGGAAGTGATGAAGATGAACAAATCGCTCTGTCGGCTCTTTTTCCAGTTGGTATATATTCTTGTCGGCTCTTCAAGTTTGAGAGGATTAGGTCAAGTTAGATTAATTGGGGCGGGGCAGGTTATAATTAGAACTAGGTATTTTAAATTGGGGATGGTTTTTTTTGTTCTAGGCGTGCCAAATGGCAGTCCATTAAATATAAGGGTATATTTGTTTCAAAGTATAACAGCAGGGGTATATATAGCCCCAAAGTATAACGAGGGGTATATTTGGCCCCTTTTCAATAGTACAGGGGTATATTTGACCCTTTTCCGTATAATAAAAGTAACAACAATAAAATAAGGGAAAAGGTCAAAAATACCATCCGTTACGAATTTGGGTAAAAAATACCCCTCTCGTCATAAAAGTTTTCAAATATACCCCTCTCTTAACGGAAATCCCCAAGTATTCTAAAATAACTCGATTTCATTTTTTTAAACCGGTGCATTATTAACCCTACGTGTAAATATTTTACATTAGCTTAAATTTCATTCATTTCTTGTGAAGAAATTGGTTCAACACCTTGTTTGGTTTTTGAAATTACTATAAATTTGTCGAAAAACCTAATCTTTGTGAAGAAATTGGTTCAATACTCTGTTGGGTTTGTGAAATTACTATAAATTTGTCGATTTATTTTTAATCTTTGTGAAGAAATTGGTTCAAAGATTTGTTGGGTTTGTGAAATTATTATAAATTTGTTGATTTTTTTTAATCTTTGGGAAGAAATTGATTCAAGACTCTTGATAAGTTGGTATTTCACCAACTTGTTACTTCTTTAATCTTAGATTGTTACTATGTTTTGGTTGAGAAAATAGCGCATTTAATGCCGTTTACTTCCGTTTTATAGGTTCATATGATTGAGTAGAGCTTTCGAAGAAACCATGTGAAAAATAAAGTCAAAAAGAGGTCGAATTGAAGAAATGACAAAAACTGGACAGTTTTGCAAAAACGGGGTAAACTGGACAGTTTTGCAAAAATGGGATAGATTTGCAAAAAAACAAAAATCAAGGGTTGTTTTGGTCTAATTTTGAGTAGGAAAATTTTGGATTTGAAGGCATTATTTTTCATCTTTGGCCATTTTTACAAGAGTTGGAAGCTAAGGTTCATCAATCGCCCCATTGGAGGAGAAGATTGGAGTACTTTAATGATAAATTTTCTGACCCTTTCTTCAATTCCTTGATTTGGATTGTGTATCTAAGTGTGTAGAATTTTATTCCATCACTTTAATCTTGTTGATGAAAATATTCATTTGCAAAGTTGGATGAAATTTCTTGTTATGCTTATGTATTGAATGATTTTTATTTCTATTGAAGTGGGTCTTTGTTGTTTTAATTAATCTTGTTCTTTAATGTTTCTTAAGGGATTAGTTAATCCTAAGACCCGCCCATTTACTTTGATTTGAGCTCGAGAGAGGAAGATTGAGGTTGGAAAAGATTAATTAACAAGAATTTGGGCCATTAAATCCCATCTAATAACTTGAACTAGAGATAGGAAAGTTACTTGAGATTATACTGATTGTTCTTAATATCACACTCTAAGGCTTGAGAAAGCTTAGAGTGAAATTCATTGATTTGGTCGGGAGACTTTTGATGAGATTTTAGAGATCATTATCTAATTAGCATAAACTCACTCTTAGTTGTAAAATCGTGAAATACATTGGACATTATTTGAGCGTAATTCCTTTGTGTCCATACTTGTGGCCATTGATCATTTTACCCGCTTTCTAGTTAGTTTTATCTTTGTTAGTTGTTAACCCAAAAATCAAATATTGAAAAAGTGTTTGGCTTAGCTTAGTTGGTGATAATTCCTTTCTTATTTAAATCGCCTTTATATTGTTCCCTGTGGATTCGACCCCGACCCATAGTTGGGTAAATTATATTGCGACGACCGTGTACACTTTCTCTTTGAGGAGTGGATTTGGACGTTATGAATTTTGGCGCCGTTGCCGGGGAATACGGTCTAGAAATTTACCAATTAGTGTAAAACTCTACTTTTAGTCTTTATTTCTCTTTTTTTTTTTGTTTGTTGTTGTTGTGTTGACTCAGGTGCAATGGGGGATAATACGGATGATGATGAAATAATTGTGGAGTCGGTTGATGCAACCGCTATTCGCCCACCTCCTGTTTAAGGAAACGGAAGTTTCCTTGTGAACAACAGGATGTTGCACCTGCTCAACACCAAGGGCTTATTCGGGGGTCTACCAACGGATTACCTGAATAGGCACATAAAGAATTTTCTTGGGGTTTGCACCACTAATATGCATCCAAATGTCTCCGCCGAGATAGTTAGGTTGAGGCTCTTCCCGTTCTTTCTGACAGGTGAGGCCACCGCATGGTTGGATGATCTTCCAGCCGGGTCTATTACTACTTGGGCGGAGTTAACTCAAGCATTCCTCAAGAAGTTCTTCCCTCCTTCCAGGATGTTACAACTCCGTGACGAGATCAACAACTTTTGTCAACTTCCGACTGAAGCTCCACACAAGGCTTGGACTCGTTTAAAAAATAAAGTTAAGAGTTGTCCAAAGCATGGGTTGCCCAATAGAGTTCTTCTCCAAACATTCTACAGGTCACTTGATACGGAAAACAAGTTGGTGACAAATAATATTGCGGGTAGGTCCATGATGGACAACTCTTATGCGGTGATGAGTGCTCTCCTAGATAAATTGACTGAGACCAACGAAGCTTGGCACACTAGGGAGTCGGAAGTGGTTAAAGGAGGTCCTTCCAAAATTGTTTTCTCTAGAGAGGCAATCAAGACGGAAGAAAATAGAGATGAGACCATGGAAAAGTTGGTTACCCAAATGGATCTTCTCACGAAACATGTGTTGGGTGGAGGCTTCAAGGAAGTAAATGCGGTAGGATCTTGTGAAGGGGATTCTATGGATGAGCAATGCTTCCAAGTGTGTGAGGAGGAAGCCAACTTTATCAACAATCAAGCAGGGGGTTCCTGTCCGAACTATCAAGGTCCTAATCAAAGATCTTGGCGGCAAGGTCAAGGGAATCAATGTGGGAACAAGGATAGTGGAAATCTAGGGTGGAACAAAAATAGTAGGAATTCTCATTGGCGGGACAACAATCAAGGTGGTTATAACAACAATCAAGGTGGTTACAATAATAATTACAACAACCATCGGAGCTCAAATCCTTATGTCCCACCAAAGGGGAACTAAATTATTTCAAGCCAATCATCTACTAGCGACCCTGCTAGTTCTAAAATGGAGGATATGCTTTCAAGAATATTGAAAAAGGTGGAGTCAATCGATTCATTTTGCAAAGAGACAAGGGATGAAATGAAAAGCTTGGGGAAAGTTGTAGGTTCTCACTTAAATTCCATCAAGCAATTGGAATCGCAACGTGGCCAAATCTCGGCTACTCTAAACCAAAGACAAAAGGGCACACTCCCTGGTGATACAGTTCCAAATCCAAAGAATGATAGTGATCATAAATGTCATCCAATCACTACTAGGAGTGGCAAGACAATTGGTGGAGAGACATCGGTGAAAGACAATGTGGTGGTTGGTGATGAGAAAATTGTTGAAGAGCCAATTGTTGATGAGAAATAAGTGACTTCAAAGAAGAAGTGGGCTAGTATTGAAAAGTCCATTATTATTGAAGACGTGGCAGAAAAGGATGAAGCTTCAAAAGGGAAGGAAGCGATAGAGGAGGTGCCGAGGGCTTTACCGCCCGTTCCAAAGCCTCCTCCTCCATTTCCTCAACGATTGGCTAAGAAAGAGGAAGATGGTAATTTTCTCAAGTTTATTGAGAGATTGAAAGGACTTTCAATACACATCCCTTTGGTGGAAGCACTTGAACAAATGCCCGGTTATGCAAAATTCATGAAAGACCTTGTGACCAAGGGGAGACATGCTAGTTTTGAAAAGATGGGAGTTACACATCATTGCTGCTCCATTGTGACAAAAGCCTTGGTTCAAAAGAAGGAAGACCCGGGAGCTTTCACCATTCCTTGCACTATTGGGATGTACAAATTTTCCAAAGCATTATGTGATCTTGGAGCAAGCATCAGCTTGATGCTGCTTGCTATCTTTAACAAGTTGGGTTTGGCCACTCCCAGGCCTACAATAATGAGGTTGCTAATGGTGGATAGAACCGTGAAGAAATCGGTTGGTATCCTTTATGATGTGCTTGTGAGAGTTGATCGGTTCATTTTTACCGCCGAGTTTATGATTTTGGATTGTGAAGTTGTTTTCGAGGTGCCCATAATCTTGGGTAGACCTTTTTTGGCTATGGGACGTATTTTTGTAGATGTAGAGAGGGATGACCTAAAATTTAGAATGAGTGATGAAGATATCACTTTCCATATTTGCAAGTCAATGAAACAACCGGCGGATATGAGTGTTCTGTCGATTATTGATACAATTGATGAAGCCATAGAGACAACCATTGAGCATGAACATGTGGGTGATATGTTGGCGGTGGTGATAATGAACTATGAGGGGGAAAATGAAGAAGAGTTCGAGGAGACGATTAATGCATTGATAGGGTTGGGGTCATACCATTACAATCCAAAGAAGCTTTATCTTGATTTAGAGAACCGAGAAACTCCTCCAGCAAGGCCTTGTATTATTGAGCCCTCTATTGTGGAACTCAAACCTCTTCCTTCACATTTGAGGTAAAAATTCCTTGACCCTAACAATACATTTCCCGTAATTTTTTCCGCTCGATTGACGGATGAGCAAAGATAGAGGTTGTTGGTGATTTTAAGAAAATACAAGAAAGCTATTGGTTGGTGTATAGCGGATATCCAAGGGATTCCGCCCGGTATTTGTACTCAAAAGATTCAACTTAATGAAAAATGTGAACCAAGTGTTGAACATCAAAGGAGGTTAAATCCTCATATGCAAGAGGTTGTGAAGATAGAGATCATCAAGTGGTTAGATACCGGTGTTGTGTATCTTATATTGCATAACTCTTGGGTTAGTCCGGTTCAATACATTCCTAAAAAGGGTGGAATCACCGTGGTTGCAAATGCTTAAAATGAATTCATTCCCACTCACACGGTCACCAGATGGCGGGTTTGCATGGACTATAGAAAGTTGAACAAATGGACCAAAAAGGATCACTTCCCAATGCCATTCATTGATCAAATGCTTGATAGGCTCGCGGGAAAGGATTATTATTGCTTTCTTAATAGCTATTCTGGGTACAACCAAATCAACATTGCCCCCGAGGATCAAGAGAAAACCACTTTCACTTGTCCTTATAGGACCTTTGCTTTTAAGAGGACGCCCTTTGGGTTATGTAATGCACCCGCAACTTTCCAATGTTGCATGATGTCCATTTTCTCCGACATGGTTGATAAGTCCATTGAAATCTTCATGGATGACTTTTTTGTGGTTGGGGATTCTTTTGATGAGTGCTAGGAGAATCTAGCCCAAGTATTTAAAAAATGTGAAGAGACGAACTTGGTTCTCAATTGAGAGAAGTGTCACTTCATGGTTAGAGAAGGAATCCTCTTGGGACACCAGATTTTGGAAAAGGGGCTTGAGGTTGATCAAGCTAAAATTGAAGTTATTGTCAAGCTTCCTCCCTCAATCTGCGTCAAAGGTGTTTGTAGCTTCCTTAGGCATGCCGAATTTTATAGTAGATTCATCAAGGATTTCTCGAAAATTAGCCAACCCTATATGCAAGTTGTTGGAGAAGGAGTTGAAGTTTGTATTTGATGATGCTTGTTTGATGGCATTTAAGGGCTTGAAAGCGAGACTCACATCGGCTCCTATCATCATTACCCCGGATTGGTCTCAACCCTTTGAGTTGATGTGTGATGCAAGTCGATTTGCCATGGGGGTCGTTCTTGGCCAAAAATGTGATAAGATTTTCCATCCCATCTACTACGCAAGCAAAACTCTAATTGGTGCTCAAATGAATTACACGGTCACCGAGCAAAAGTTGCTTGCTATTGTGTTTGCTTTCGAGAAGTTTCTTGCTTACTTGTTGAGAACCCATGTGGTTGGTCACACCGATCATGCGACTCTTCGTTACCTCATGGCCAAGAAAGATGCCAAGCCGAAGTAGATAAGTTAGGTCCTTTTGTTGCAAGATTTTGACTTCGAAGTCAAGGATAGAAAGGGTTGTGAAAATAAAGTGGCGGACCATTTGTCTCATCTTGAAGAGGGTGTGCATCCATTGGATGGCCTAGAAATCAATGAGTCATTTCCGGATGAGCAAGTAATGGCGGGGTCACATGAAATGATTCCTTGGTATGCCGATTTTGCTAACTTTCATACTAGTGAGATTATGCCAGATGATTTGAACTTCCATCAAAAGAAGAAGTTCTTGAGTGATGTGCGAAAATTTTATTGGGATGAGCCCTATCTATTTCGGGTTTGCGCCGACAACATCATAAGGCGGTAGATTCCCGAAGTGGAGATGATTCCTAGCATTGAGGCTTGCCATTCATCACCCGTGGGGGGAGGGGGGGGGAGGGGGGGATCATAATAGCTCAAGAACAGTGGCAAAAGTACTCCAAAGTGGCTTTTATTGGTCAACCATCCACCAAGATGCTCATGACTTCGTGAAAGCGTGTGACCAATGTCAAAGGCAAGGGAGCATTTCAAATAAGCATGAGCTTCCAATAAAGCCAATTCTTGAAGTGGAATTGTTTGATGTTTGGGGAATTGATTTTATGGGTCCCTTTGTGAGTTCCTATGGTAACAAGTACATCATTGTGGCAGTGGACTATGTGTCTAAATGGGCGGAGGCCGTTGCGCTTCCCAACCGCGTTCTTTAAAAAATACATATTCTCAAGGTTTGGGACTCCAAGGGCAATCATTACTGATGGGGGATCTCATTTTTGCAATCGGTTGTTCGAAATGCTTCTTAAAAAGTATGGAGTCAAGCATAGAGTTGCAACCCCTTATCATCCCCAAACAAGTGGTCAATTTAAAGTGTCAAATAGGAAAATCAAGAGCATTCTCTCCAAAACGATAAATGCAAATAGGACAAATTGGTCAAGGAAGTTGAATGATGCTCTATGGGCCAATCAAACCGCATACAAGACACCAATTGTCATGTCCCCTTATCAATTTGTATTTTGCCAAGCTTGTCACCTGCGGTGGAACTTGAACAAAAGGCATTGTGGGCCTTGAAAAAGTTGAATCTTGAATAGGCTGATGCCTCACAATTGAGGTTAGATCAGCTTAATGAGCTGGATGAATTTCGATTTAGAGCTTAGGTGAGCTCTTCCATTTACAAGGCCCGCATAAAGCATTTTCATGACAAAAAGATCTTGAAAAGGGACACAAGTGTTCCCACATGGAGCAATTGAACTTGTTGGTCCGGATGGAGATCATTTCAAGGTGAACGGACAAATGGTTAAACATTACTCTGAATTACCCAATGAAGCAAAGACAATTGAACTCACCTCCCTCAATGAAACATGAAAAGGGTAAAACCGTCGTGCCGCGATGTTAACTCAAGCACTTCTTGGGAGGCAACCCAAGTCTTTTGTTTAATGTTTTTTTATGTGTGTAGGATGCAAGGAAATGAAAGGAAAAATAACTGCAAAAATGGACTCTTGGAAAAATTGGAAAAGGAAACAAAAATCAAAGGCAGAGGTGAATTTGCGGCCTTGATGCGGTGAAAAGTTGTGGCAGCATCTTCACCCCACAAAAAGGCATTGACCAAAGAAAAAAAATGAAGTTTGCGAGCTGCAACTTGAGTTGGCGGCTACAACCTTACTCGACCCTATCGGCCAGTGCCACGTCTGGTAAGTGGAGTTTGCGGAGGGAATGCGAGGTCGCAAACTTGATATGCGACCGCATTTCCTTTGAAAACTTCAAAGGTATATAAGGTTTGTTTGAAACTCTTTTTTTCATTTTTTCCCTCTTAGTCTCAAAATACGACTCCTCTTCCTCTTTTTACCCCTAATCACAATTTCAAGCATACCTCCCTCCAATCCGACCCAATCCCCTCCCCATTCTCGTGCTTGGTGTTCCTTTTTGGGCTCGTGGTCATCAATTTCACACTTAACGCGCTACACTTTTGATTTATAAGGTATGTCATATGGCTCATCATTTTAGACCTTTCAATCTTGCAATCTAAACATGGTGATAGCCTATAACATAACCTTGTAGCATTGCGACCCGTATCCCCATGTGCTTGATTAGTTTTGCAATGAATAGTGGGATTAGGAATGTTCGTGTGTTGATATTGTTTGATTAAGGGTAGGTAATGCTTGAATGTTGTGTAATGGGTTTGTTACTGATTAAATTGTGATTGGGTAGGGGATAATTTTCTGAAAATGGTCAGAAATTGTAAGTTGTGGCTTAGGTTTGAATTTTAGGGACGATGATGGAGTTTGCGACCACAAACTATCAAACTTAGTTTTCGGAGTCGCATCTCCATCGCATCTTTAATTGTTGTGACAGTAGCCAAGCCAAAATCCTTGAGTTTGCCAGCATGATGCGGCTCCGCATCTTGAGTTTGCGGCCGCAACTTTGTAGTAGCGGCGCCACAAACTCATTTTTGCGGGCGCATTTTGTCTCTTTTTCTTTTGATTTTTTTATCTGTTTCCTTTGCATCATTGTTAGTTTATTGCTTTCTTTATACAATGGAAACATCAAAAAGATTTTCCTTTTTATTTTTCTTAGGACCTAATATTTGTTGACTGTACAGGATGACTGGACGAAAGAATTTGGCACAAAGAAACCCACCGAGCCTGACTGGGAAGAAAAAAAAGCAACCTGATTTGGGTGAGAGGCCATCCACCACACACTCTGCACCCCAGCCAACCCCTGCAGCCCAGGGAACCCTTGCCACTACTGATGACTTGATACGCAAGAGGTTTGAGGCCCAAGTTAAAAGAGAAGAAGGCCTTAGATAGGCAATTATAGGGGTGAAGGAGCGTTATGACAATAAACTATCGTTTAACCTTGAAAAATGTATTAGTCTCACTAGGCTTGAAGAATCATTTCCCAAGATTATGGAGCAACTGCACCAATGAAATTGGATGGTGTTCACTGAACCGCCCAGGAAATTTGTCCCCCAAATCGTCACAGAATTCTACGCCAATCTTTGTGTGCAAATAGGCAAAAAGAAGAAAGCTGTGAGGGGTTGTACGGTAAGAGGAGAGGTTGTGACCTTGTTCCACGAGGGAATCAATATCGAATATTTTGTGACCAAGGGCACAACTCATAGTTAGTATGAAGACATGATTCAACCAAATGCGGCTGAAACCAAACGAGGGTGGTTAGCAGAGGTCATAGCGGCTCCGGGTACTACTCCACCGTGGATAAAGCCCAAGACTGACATCGTGAAGGTGACTCTCAATATTGAAGCTAAATTGTTTTTATCCTTCATCAACTCTCGGTTTTGGTCATCATATAATGAGACACTAATGGGGATTCGCAAGCCATTCTCATCGCGTGCATCATGACTGGGGTACACATTAATGTGGGTCGCATTATGTACCCCCACATTATTGATAGAGCATGGCAGACGTCTCGGTCCATACCTTTCCCGTGCTTGATTACTACTTTATGCAAGAGGCACAACATGCCTGTGTTTAAGAGAGTCGATCGAGAATGTTCCATAGTTAGGGTCATGGATATTTTTTGGACTGAAGATTATGATAACCCGGAGAGGATGAAAAAGAAGGCCCAAGCTCAGACCATTGACCTCACAGCCAGCTTGGAGGACCTTGCTAGGCCAGCCACTTCCACCATCCCGACACCTTCGGGTACTGATTCTGCTAGTGCCTTCACTAGCACAGCTGCGGGCTCCACTACTAGTGGCACCCCTTCACTTGCTACAAAGGCCCCACCTGGGAGCATGCGCCCTCCTTCTGTTGATGATTTTTGGAACATGGCTGGGACCGTAGGGGCTATGGATTCCAAAGTGACTCGCTTCATCCGCACTCTTCCTGACATGATTAAAAAGGCGGTGGAAGAGTCTAACAGACAGTGGGAAGAGCGAGTGGTTAATTTAGAGAAGAGGGTGGACAAGATCGAGGCTGGTGAGACAGAGAGTTTGAAGGCGGTGAAGACCTACCTTGCTTAGTTGCGCTCCGATTTCACAGCTTCCCAGACCCCACTATTTGAGGCCATGGGTATAGGGGTTGTTATGGATACTGAGTAGGTCGACAGGGCCCAGACTGACGCAGAGGCATCAGCTAGTTAGTCACATCACACCACAGCCAGAAATGACCCATTAGATTTGTGGGATGATGAGTACGAGGAGCTGGGTGAGTTTGAGACGCTGAAAGATGCTTCAGAGAAGCAAGACAGCACTCGTTTATGGACCTGATGTCCCCTACGGGAAAGAGTACTATTAAGACACCCACAATTTTACCAGGTGTCAGCACTTCAGCTCAGACCGTGATTCCAGAGCCCACACCATCTGCTGCTACTGAGCCCATCATTCCTTCCTCCGAGCACAGTACTCAGGCAGCTCGAGACACCGCTTGATGCGTCACAGGGAGTGGTCACTTCCTTTTTGAGTGATACCTTTTTATTGCATTGGGGACAATGCAATATTTTTAGTGGGAGGTGGCACTCCTAGTTTCTTTTGATTGAGTTTTTGGAGTTTTTCATATGATGTACCAGGGATACTGTATGGATTACCTGTGTTTTGACGGATAGTATTTATATTTGTTGTTTTAAACATCGTAGTATTTTCATTATTGCATGTGTGTTGTTAGGTTTGTTGTTGTTGTTGTTATTTTGTGGTATTAGCTATATCCTTGGCTTTTCTTAGCCGTGGTTCTTCTCCTAGGGATTCTAATGGTTTTTTGAACCCGGTATTTTTTAGAAAATTTTGAGTTGGCTCGTCCCAATGTTAGAATGTTACATGATATTGCATACCCCTCCAAAAATTTTGAGCTTTAATGAGAATTGATGATCATGACAAACATAGGCTTCACCTTGTTACTCCTGAGTATTCATTTAGGTAATGCATGAATTGATCTTGTCTAAAAAGTTATTAACTCATTTTGAACAATGCTTGTGCCATGAGTGGTGAAGTCTTGTACTAAACTTGTGTGATTACTTGTGTCAACTAGAACTTGCCCGGTTTGTCTATCTAAGCTAATCTTGAATGGTCGGTTGAAGAAAGAACCTTAGGCAATCTTTGAATTTCCTTATGAAACACCTTATGCGCGTGCGCACACACACACACACACACACACACACACACACACACACACACACACATATATATATATATATATATATATATATATATATATATATATATATATATATATATATATATCACTAGTAACCCATTTTGAGCCTTTAAGCCTCTTTTTTGTTGCCATGTTACAAGCCATACCACTTCTTATCTGTATCTCTTATGAGCCCATCCTTCCTTGAACTCTAAAGCCCAACATAGGCTTTTAGCTTAAGTTGAGGGTGAGAGGCCTTGTGAGTAAAGTTGATGGAAATAAGAGGTGAATTGGTGGTTGATAGAAATTAAGAGGTTGCCCTTGCACGAAAAAAAGGTAATATACAGAAGTTTTTATTTTTAGGAGAAATCATTCCAATTAGTGCAAAAAGGGATTGACAATAAAGAAGGCAATATAAAGATATGACTAAGGAGAAAAGGGTGGGAAAGAGAGTGAAATCGTGGTGAATCAAGGAAAAGGCCTCAACCAAGTCAAAAGTAGTGCTCAAGGAAGGGACAATCCAAATTTGTATCCTACCCAACCCAAAGTCGTCATTAAAACTCGGAAAGACCTTGTGATCTACAATCGATTGTTTTTGAGCTAGTATGGAAAGAAAGTAAGGGCAAGCATATGGTTTGATACTTGTGACATCTGAGATTCTTTTTGAGTGCGAGTGTTCTCCCTTTGTCCCTCTATATTAATTGATATTTGTATGAAAGGGACTTTCTTTCTCATGAGGGCGCATGTGTTGTAATAATAGATGAGCAATTAGACCATTCAAGCGAGTCAATGGAATGTGAATGTGAATTGAGTAATCTCTAGAAACTATGTGAAGCTTTTGAGTGTCATAAGGTCATTGTTAGTGCATTTTCGAAATAACAAGAAGGGGTGGATATAGTAGAATGATTAGGTATGTTTTCTAATTATTAATACAAACCGATAGTCATGTGCATCTCATGTAGGCCAGTTGGCAAGTCGTGAGTCGTTTGCTTGAGGACAAGCAAAAGGTTAAGTTGGGGGTGTTGATAAGTCGTGGATTTTAGAGCTTTTTAAATCCACTACTTATACTGTTTGAGTAGTCTTTTCAAGTGTTTGTTCGTGTTTTTGTAATGTTTTCAGATTTTGTGAGTCAAGGACAAAAGAGGGACAAAATGGAACAAAAGGAGCAAAATAGCAAAAAGTTACGGCAAATATGCGGCACCGCAAGTTTGACTTACGGCCGCATCTTTTGCCCAGAAAAATGATAGTGAGCTGAACAAAATACCTCAACTTGCGGTGAGAACATCCAGTGAGCCAAGAAAAATGCATGAATATGCGAAGCAGATGTGGCACCACAAACTCAGTTTACGGCCGCATCTTCAGGAGGACTGGGAAGGAATGCTGAGTGATTTACGATCGCAAACTCGTGTTGCGACTGCAAACTTGGGCCGCAAGACATCAATTTGTTCCGAATTTTGACTTTTTGTCCTCCCTCTATAAATACTTGTACATAGTGCTCTGTGCAAAGCATTGAATATTCCCCCCTTTTACTTTCTAGTTGTCTTTTTAACATTGAGTGAGCTTTAAATATCATTTATTGTGGAAGGTTTTAAGAATATTCTCCATCTTTTTGTCATCTTCTCCATTAACATTATTGTAAGCTTTATGAATATTCTCTTTGCTATTACTTTCTATTTAATGAATATGAGTAGCCAAACCATTTAGCTAAGGTTGTGGGACCAAATATGTTAGTTATGTGATTGGGTTTTGTATTCATCCTCCATTTATGTGTAAGGATGTTTTTCTATTTACTCTTCAACCTTTAATGTCATTTAATGGTGTACAATATTATTTGTGCCTAGTTACTTTTCCTTTGCTTGAGACAGAAAGGGAAAGTTAGGAAAAAAGTAAATAGCAAGAATTTGAGGCTTATAAATCTCATCTAATAACTTGAGCTAGAGCTAGGAGAGTTACTTGAAATAAAATTGGTGTTCATATTTTTCACATTCTAAGGCTTGAGAAAGCTTAACAATGATATTTATCAATTTTTTTGAGAAACTTTTGATAAACTCGAGTAACCCATATTTAATTACATCTACACATATAAAGGAGTTGGATTGATACTTATCCGGTTGGAACTTCAACCTTAGTCCCTTAACCAATAGTTTACATTTTATAACAAAACTCTGAGACATTAATGATCAAACTTCCAACCAATTATTATTATATTCCCTTCTCCCCCGAAATATAGACTAATAGTCGAGCGTTACATTTAACTAGTATATTTCTTCATTATACTCTCTGTGGAATTCGACCCCAACCTTGTTGGGTTCTATATTTGACAACGACTTCTTACTCCTACTATTGAAGGTGTAATTTGAGTGTATCAACTCTTTGTTGGGTTTGTGAAATTACTATAAATTTTTCGATTTTTTTTAATCTTTGTGAAGAAATTGGTTCATTACTTTGTTGGGTTTGTGAAATTACTATAAATTTGTCTAAAAATATAATCTTTGTGAGGAAATTGGTTCAAGACTTTGTTGGGTATGTTGAATCATTACAAATTTGTCAAAAAAAGTAATATTTTTGGTTAAAGACATTGTTGGGTTTGTTAAATTATAACAAACTTTTTGAAAAAATTAATGTTTTTGGTTCAAGACTTTGTTGGGTTATTTAAATCATCCCACTTTTGTTGAAAACAAATCAATCTTTTTGGTTCAATCGTATGGGTTATTATTTAGCTGGGTCAGGTTAAATAATAGAGTGAGTTTAAAAAAATGCAATCGTGTTATTTTGAGGAATTTAGGAATTTCTGTTAAGAGGGGATATATTTGAAAACTTTAATGACGGGAGAGGTATTTTTGACCCAAATTCATAACGGAGGGTATTTTTAGCCCTTTTCCATAGTTGAGGGGTATTTTTAACTCTTTTTCCATAAAATTAATACCCTCGGCTCAAGTAACTATGAAAATGTAAATGAGACATGAAGAAGACAAGGCAACTAACAAGGAAAGCATAACAGAGCATCCATGCAAGAGAATAGTACAACAACGAATCAACAGATGATAACATACATTAGAAACAAGAAACTATATGAATAAGGCTAATGCTACGACGAATGCGGTGCACCAGACTAGCACCACCCAAATCCTGCCAATGCTCAACTTCCTACTCACCTTCTACCATAATACACGACCTCCATACCCTCCTATCTAAGGTCATGTCCTCGGTATGCTGAAGCTGCGTCGTGTCCTGTCTAATCACCACCCCCACAATACTTCTTTGGCCTACCTATACCTCTCCTCGTACCCATTATATCCAACCTCTCACACCTCCTTACCGGGGGCATCTATAATAAAAGTAATGTAACAATAATAGCAAGACATATAATTAGATTTAAATAACAAAAAAGAGGAATAGTTGGAAAACAAATTGGGTATTGATACACAATAAAAGTGTCATTATCGTTTGAGTAATCAGTGATATTATCTGCAACCCGAAGGTGCCACATATCCCTGATAAAGAATTGAAAAAGCGTTGATGGTTCAGATTCAAGAGTCATGATGTATGCCTCTTTTCCTGCTTAAAATTATCCATTTCCGGACAACTTTCGAGATTGTCTGGAAAGTAGGGGGACTATCTACATTGGTAAGACCGAAGAACCTTCTAATGCCCAAAAACTTGGTCTTGATTTTGGTACGCCAATCCGAACAATCGTACTCCGGAAGGACCAGAATATTCGAACCTCCCCAAACTATTTACGTCTCACCAACAATTAGATTTTGAGATATTCGAGATTCCATTTAAACATATTTAATATCCATAATTTTGTCCTTGTAACGACTGTAAGTCAGTAACAGGCGCAATCCACATAGTCGGTTACAACTATCTTATCGGATAAATTTATCTTTATATCATTGTAAGCAGCAGATGGTTACAATATATATATATATATATATATATATATATATATATATATATATATATAGGATTTTTAAAGATCTCGTTGAGAGCTTTCTGACCAAAGCTAGATCATAAAATTTAGCCTTGTAATTAGTGATAAATTGGGCTTTTAAATTCTAGGGTTTCATTAATACAAATTTAACCCTAGAAAATTCAATTATCTGTGTTTCATGCAATTTTTGTATGAAATATATTGTGTAATCTGTTACAACATATTAATGGAGCATAACTAGTTCATCAATTGTGTTTTTCATTGGAAAAACAATCTGTTCAAAACGAAAAATATTACTTCCTCTGTCTCGATTTATGTGGCAGCCTTTTCTTTTTATTTTTTCTTACAAAGAATGTCACCTTTGTATAAATAGAAACAATTTAAATTTAAAATTATGTTTTACCATCAATTAAATTATTTACAACCACATAAATGTATAAGGTTTGTTTTAGACCACAAATTTCAAAAGTCTTTCTTTTTTTTCTTAAACTTTGGGCCAAGTCAAACGGTCCCACATACATTGGGACGGATGGAGTAACTTTGATCATATGGTTAAGCTTTTGAATGATTTTTCTTGCAATTGATTATCCAAATCAGTCTTAAAATACGTTGAGGATCGTAACCAATGTTTTGATTGAAGATTCTTTGGCTGAAAATTATGGTTTTTTGCCGGAATCTTAATGTCACGACCCAAACCGGAGGGCCATGACGGGCACCTGGGCCCTATCTGTCGAGCACCGCTAAACATACTTTCATATCATAATCAAAATAAAAGTGGACCCCGATGGTCATCAGATGGGAATCTGCTAGATTATAGGAGAAATATGCTGAAAAAAGAGATGAGCCCGAAAAGACATACTATATAACTATGTTGGGGAAAACCGTGCAGCTGACAAAGCTATCATGGAATACTATACAACAAAAACATAGGCCGCGGGGCACATAAAACGTCTAACTAACCCATGACTGTCTATAAGCCTCTACTTGAGTTTATGACATGATAAGGTCGGGATAGGGTCTCGCCATACCCGCATGCACACAAAAGTATAACATACCAAAAGCACAACGGTGAATCCGAAACAAGAGGAGTGCTCTAATATCAGCTGAACAGCAACCTACAGAGGTGGATCGTCAACTTGCCTACCTGAACCTGCGGGTATGAAACGCAACCCCCCAGAAAAGAGACATCAGTACGGACATAGTACTGAGTATGTAAGGCATGAGAGTAACATAAAAGAGACATAAAAGTACATAGGATGAAATGAATGCAACATGTATGTCTGAACTACCACTGAGGGCCAATGATATGCATAAATATTATGCGTGCGTGCATAGGGGTCATACATATGTATGTGCATATAACGCCTGTCAAGTCTCTGTGAGCATCATCATCATGTGACCAGCTGATCAGGTGGTAGTGCGTATATAACGCCGTCACCTTCCCCAAACCCCATATATATAATGCATAATATACGTGTATATAACACCTGAGGGGTCATAGGTCTGTACATATATATGTAATGCAATGCATAAATATGATAAAAGTACATCCTGAATCTGTCGGAATGACGTAAGGTCGTTACACCTCCGAACATCGTTATGAGATAGCATTTTCATCAACAAGTGACTCTAGGAATCATATTGAATCTGAAGAAGGACTTAGTGAAACGACATTTTAAAATATGAATCAACAAGGAAAATCCCTAGCTACTAAGAATAGAATCTTTATGGAGTAGCATTACGTTTATGTTTCGTTCATAAGGATCATGCCAAAAGAAGGAAAGTTAGCTTTAACATACCTCAAGTCGCCAACAAAATTCCACAATGAAACTGTCGGGCTAGTATTACAATCTCCTTAGTCACTACAGTACACCTAGCAGCCAACAACACAACAACAACCTTACATAAGTCTCTTTAATTCCACATTACTACTCACTTCAAGATTTATATCATAACAGCCTAATATATGCTTTGTACATGACACTTACACACTTTCTTCCTCTAATTATACCAAGTATTATATCCTCAATACAACCTAAACACCATCTACCATCCTTTCAATAAGGTGTTACCTTAAACACATATTAACAACATGACTCAAGTTAGATTACATCTCAGCATAAAATCAAATTCATGTTTGAACCTTCCCTCCAACTCATTTCTTTCCAAAACTAGCATAACTATCATATACACTCATAAACATGGAGTTAAGATAGAATCTTACCTCAAAACTCAAGAACACATCAATTCTAAGAGTGCTTTGTCACACCCCATTTTAACCGGGTTCGATTTAGGAGTATGACGTATTGGTGATTCCTGTTTATTTTTGTTTTAAGGAGTCGCCACCTAATTAGTTTAATGGTGAATTAGGACACCTAGAGGTTAACTAAGGCAAAGTTAAAAACTAAACCTCAATTAATAGTGTGCTTAACCAATGTGATTCTAGGTAAGGGCTCTATATTATCCTAAAGGGAAGGAGTTAGGCATCCTTTAGAATCCGTTAACTTACGGTTATCCGACCAAACTTAGGTTAATTAATTAGGGCTAAAGATGCAAATATAATATTTAAAATTAACGAAAATAGCTTATAGATACTGCTAAAGTCTTAAAGAATATATTAAAATATGCTTTAGAGAAAAGATAGTGATTTGCATGAAAGAAGATTTTAAATGCCATTTTCGAATAAAACTTATAAAAATCGCTAAATCTCTAAGCAATAATGCTTTTGAAAAATAAGATTTGGCACTGAATATATGAATAGAAGAAAACACGAATTTTGTGCAATGTTTTAATAAATATTTGAAATAACTAAATGGCGAGATATTAATAATTCTTTTTTCGCGATTTAAGAATATAAACGAAAAATACAAAATAGCTAATGTGAATTTAAATAAACTTATATTGTATCAATATGGTGATATAGAAATGCTTAGACTTATTTTCTTTTTCTTTTTTTTTAAAAAAGGGACATAAATTTCCCTTCTTTTCATTAGTTTTATTAATTACACTTAGCTAAAATGATGTGTGATTGATTCCAAATTTGAAGAGTTATTTGCGAAAATATGCTTGAGTTTACATTTATGTAATAGCGGTGTTTTGAGAATCAAAAATATGAATTTATGCCATCAATTATTCTAGAAGCAAATATCATCTATTCTATGAATAATTTAATGTGGAGAGAAGAAAATAAAACTTACGGGATTAATTATTGGTTCCTCTCTTTAAATTTACTACCTATTCTACTAAAGCTAACCCACTAAATTCGCTAAGGTGCACTTAAATTAAGAAAATAAAACAAAATAAAAAGTTAGTCACATAATACAAGTTAAATGCAACAACATAAAACAGAATGTGTAAAGAATGTAGTGAGATGGGCTTAGCCCATTTTTGGGCTGCTGTGAACAGTGGCGCAGCCCATTTTTGGACTGTTGAGAAACTGTTCACGCTATTGGGCCTTGGCCCTGAATTTCCGTTCCCTTTTGTTTTGCTGCGGATAAAAGGCTGATGGGGCTGATTACGTTGGGCTTTTAGCCCAACATCGACTGCGGAGGAAGACAAGTCCCTCGGACTCATATGCGAGGTTCATGCATAAAAGAAAGATAAGAATTAGTACGCAATCATCATATGTAGAAAATTTAAAGACAAAATATTCATGTGCAAACGAAACATTCGACCCGAAAAACAGAGAACTGGCAACCGAAAACTAAATGACATATGAAGAAATGGGCAGTAAAGCCCAAATACCAAGCAAAGCAGTCAAATAGGTGCAAGCTCAATTAAAACGACAACAGTCACAGGGGTGAGAGCAGCCCCAAAACGTATCAAAACAACAAAAGGAAAATAAAGTAGGCCTATAATTTAGTATTCAATTTGAAATCAACCCTTTGAACACACATCAGTCACATACATTTTTTCGAAGAGGCCAACTTAGAAAAATGCCATTGTATAAAAGCGAGTCTACGAATAGCATTAATAACTAAATAGTATGCTAGCCCTTCGGAATCATTCTGGGAAAATAGACCGCCTTTGACAAGGAAAATTAAATCTCTAAGCCACTTTCGACACCTCGACTCAAAAGCATATATTCAAGCAAAAAATGGAGAAAGGGATCACTGCCACATAAAACTTCAAAAACGCTAATGCTTAAATATAAAACTAGAAGGGAAAACGACTTGAGAAAAGAATAGAGAAAGCTTAGCACAAAAGTTTAACATATCATTATCCATAAATAATAAACTCCTCCTCATACTCATATTAAGTTAAACTCATAGGCAAGATATTTAAATACTTGACAATCATTTGAACGTATATATATATATATATATATATATATATATATATATATAGCAAATATCAATAGCAACAGATGCCAAACATGACTCTTTGTTAAAAGGATGAAGAACTAAAGAAACTAACCCATTAATTTGAGTAAGATTGAAACTTATACAAAATAGAATTAAACTACTAACTCATACTAAATTTAAACAGATGGAAAACAGCAGAGGGAAGATGATTAAAATACTCGATGTATGCAACACTTGAGAACAAACATCATTCTGACCCTAAACACCTACCTTTGTAGGCAGTGTAGTCATAAAGGAAAATAACACATTCGACATGCGGAACACAATCTTAACAGCACAAAGGCTTAAACTGAGCTCAATATAGATGTATAAGCCATAAACAAGGCATGCTTTGCGACTGCCAATAGTACAGCTAGAACAACCACGAAGCTGAATTAATTCATGCTGACAAACTTTAACAAATCATGCTGGGATTTAAACATTTGACTTCAACTATTGTACTCAAGCTGATCCATTAACATGATACCACATATTAGTCATCAATTAATCCTTACGTTGGCACAGTTTCTCAAGTCAAATGAACTAACACATAACCAACTATCCAATTGGAAGTTAAACCACACTAAAGATGAACACGTACGGCCAGAAACTTATCTGATGGCAAAGATATATATCGAGCAGAGTAACAGGGCACCAAAATGCTTCAATTTCCAGAGGAACCATTTTAAACAAAGGAAAACAACGCCTCCATATACTCAAGTAGCATATACACACACATATACATACATGCTTGCTTAATTATAAGGGTGTAAATACGACTAATCAAAGATCAAGCTAAGTGGCAAAGAAACCAGACCAATGTTTAACTAACATACACTTAACCAAATAGCAACTGCCTAATCTAAATTAGAAAAAATGAGCTTATAAGCAACAGCAATGTCCAATCAATCGCACTTCAAATTATTCATTCGGATGTCCAAACAGGAAGCCAAAACTGGTTAAAAAGAAAAACTATTAAGATTAAGCAAGAGCAAGATTTAAACCTAGCAGGCCTGCTATAAGTATAAAGCAAATTAAACCTTAATCGAGGGCATACCAAATATATCTTAAACTAAATTAAAACAGAACGAAAGTAAACTGCCAACAAACAAACAAATGAGATAACAAACTACGTCATATAAGCATTTGAACACATCCTAACGATATGTTGAGCTAAACAACAAATTAAGCATAGAAACAAGCTACATACTAGAACTGGAAGATAAAAATATGAAGTTTACTGACCTTAGACTAAAGCAAACATCATTCTAAAACCAACAAGCTAACCATATATGACTTATATTAACATGAAATCATTTAACTATGGACTTGTATTAATATTCCGCTAGACAGGCTCATGATTAGTTGAACTAACGGGGAATCATATCCATATGGGGAATAGCTAACGGTAAAGGGGTTTCATAGAGATGCCAATGACTCAAGCTGCCGCTACTCAACTGTCTTGTCGGTATGAATGACCATTAAACATGACCAAATACAAATATTGCTACTTAGCAACCAAACATAAATCTAATAAAAAGCTAGTAATTAATCAGACTTACTAATATAAACAAATGCTAAACTAACTTAATTTAGACCATAATAATCACCAACCAACATGCAGACACTTAAGAATCTTATATGAAATTAAACAAACTTCTAATACTAAACTCACTAATATGCCACACTAACAGTTAATCCAACATTAACAATCGCCAACATACATAAGCATACCAAGACACTATAAATTCAACTAAGGAAGCTTTTTTACCTTCTTCGAGTGCAGCGAAGTGAGGCCTCGAATCTCCGATCTACACTCGAAATAACACAAACTCCGAAATCTCGGTACTTATACTCGAACGAGCAAAATAGAATGGATTTAGTATTTTTTTTTTTGAGGTAATATGGAGGAAATTGAAACTGTTATCAAAAGAGAATTTGAACGATTAAAGACTGTATTTTCGGGTATTCCAAAGGGATTGAAATAACTCTTATTTTTCACAGATTTCGAAACGGCGATGAGTAATATTTCTTGGGGGTTTCTGCGGTTAAAAACGAATTGTGTTTGGGGAAATTTTATGAATCAAAGATTTCGTTCTTGGGGGTTCTTAACGATCCCAAAAAAATCCCCCCTTTTCGATTCAACCCTCCCACCATTTATAGGTCTTTTGACCTTTGTATTGAAGAAAGAAAGAGGAAACGGGGACAGCGTCGAAGTGGGGGCAACAGTGGCGTGGGGAACAGGAAGGCGTGGGAGTAACGTGGTGAAGTGGAGTGACAGAAGGTAACGTGGGGGAGATGGGAGACGAAGGGAGCAGAGGGAAGTGGGGTGTCAGGGGTGTAGTGGATGCGTGGGAGAGAGAGTGATGGGGTGGCGATGGGGACTAAAGAGAGGGCGACAGAGAAGAGGAGCGAAGAAGGAGGAAAGGGAATAGGGTGTGCGGCGTGAAGGAGAATGAAGGGAAATGAGGGGAAACCTTTTAGGGTTTCCCTTATTTTTCATGAAAATGGGTCGGATCCGGGTCAAAATTAAACGGGTATAGGCTGGTAAATTAAAATGATGCCAGGTGAATTAAAGTGTGGACTGGTTTTGTGAATTGGTCCAAAAATAGTGTGAGTTGATTGGGCTATTACATTTAAATAAAAGACCTATTTAAATAACTTGTGTAAAAATATTATTTAATATAAAATATGCAATTATTAGTGCTAAGATAAAAAATGGCGTTGTAATAGCCGTGCAATAATATTTCGAAAATCCACAGTAAATAAACACTATTATTTAATTATGCAAAGATAAATGCGATGCGTGTGCGTAAGCTGGTAAAATGTCGAAATGATAGAAAATTGTGAATTATAATAATAGTAATAAATAATAATAATAATAATAATAATAAGTGATAAATGGTAAATGATGATGAGGATAGTTAGTAACTGTAATAGAATAATGCAATGCCGGTATTGATAAAAGGCTAATAATTATAATAAAACATAATATATATTTTCCTTATTTTCCAAAAATATTAGAAGCGCAAATAGGTATTTCGGAGGAGAGGCGGGACAAAATTAGGTGTCAACATGCTTCACCTTGAAGTATCCTCCAAAACCACTACCAAGAGGAGAAACAAGCTTTATAATCACTTTAGAACCTTTAAGCACTTGATCGTCTCTTTTGATCCTTGAATTTTCTTAGGAGTTGACTAGATATTGTTGGAGAGGGTTTTCTAGAATGTTGGAGGTTAGGGGAAGTGGAGAAAAATGAGGGGTTATGAAATATATATATATATATATATATATAAAAGAAAAAGCTGCTACCGACTTAAATCTACCGTCCACATTTACGAACCGTAAAAATTATACGGTCCGTATAATTGGACCGTAAAATCCAATAAGTGGCTCACCCCTATTGTTATCAATCTACAGTGGGGGGTCAATCAGATTTAGGTCCGTATACCCGACCGTAAAACCCAACTTTTTTCGAAACATAATCTTGTCGATTCGTTTAACCTCTAGTCCTTTCAACACATACTAAGCATGGACTTAAACCCTTGTATACTCGAGATGAACATGTCTAATCATATGAAACCTCAAAAATAATTCTGTATCCCAAATCTATAGCAACCAACTCACGAAGAAACTTAACATATAAAAGTACGGGGTGTAACACTTAAAGAACCTGAATTGAAACTCCCCCCCCCCCCCCCCCCTCTCTTTACTATTTTCGCAATTTTATGGCTTATTTTTAATGAGTTCTTGAGAAATTGGTGCTTGAAATCAATCCTAAAACATGTTTAGGACAAACTATTGAGAAAGTTGATCAGAAATCGCGAAAACCCATTTTTTTTTGGTCGGACTGACCCGCGAATTGGGGAAGAAGGGGCTGAAGTGACTGGCTGTGAAGCCTAGTTGTGGCCCCAAAATTGCATCAGCGAGTGTGGCCGATTTCTATGAACTTTGTTTTTTTGTTCAAATTTAAATATGATTTTTTTCATATTTTAAAAATAATTCTATCAAATTGAGAAATATTTTTTCTATAAGATATATCGTTCTGAGAATGTTAATTACTTATTAATTACTTTCTGTGAGATTTTTAAAAAATAAAAAATATGAAAAATCATTATATGATACATGGAACATATTTATGCAACTCACTCTCCTCAGTAGCGCAAGTGGTCGTTTGGTTAAAAAGGACCGTGGACCATTTTGTTATGCTGCAGATAGTACTGATCTAGTGACCGTCTTTGTGGCACTCAAACTGCAATTTTGAGCACCAAGAAAATTAAATATAATTTTTTTTAAGTCAAACACATTGACATCAAAGTCAATTTCATAAATAACATGGTTACACGCAAAGAAGTGAACGTAAAGTACATCTGCACAAACAATTGCAAACCATTGACTCAACCTATTCCTGGGATGCATCTGTTGTGAATGCAAGATCTTAAGGACAATGTACGCTTTGCTATAGAGTCATTGGTTTTTGATTTATTTTCCCAACGTTCACAAAATATTACTATTTTTGGAAAATCAATATAAGTTTGATCTGCATACACTTATGATCTGAATGTTTGTGTACATTCTTATTTTGAATGTTTATGGTACGTTTATATTATGGAATCCTTTGGCACATTCATATTATGAAATACGTTCATACATTCTTTGATACTATTGTAAAGTATGTTTGGTAGACAGAGACCAGTTTTCTCATACAGGTGATCGTCTCCATCAATTTAGTGTTGTTGGAAGATGAATGAGTTCGTAAGAAAATTATCATAAGGATAATTTTAGATCATGTGGCGTAAAGATCTTTAGCGTTGCACAAGTAATAACAAAATGTTATTACAGTGTTTTGATGGTGAAAACTAGTTTCACTCAGTCTACTTCGAGCGGTCTGATATGAGTTCACGTTTATTTAGTAGATCACAAAACTTAGTTCAGATGCACATGGTGTCTGAATATCATCTATACAACATTAACCTATTAGATAAAGACATACACTCAATGGGAAAGGAGAAAATGCTATAACACATGTTTTCATACCATGTGTGCAATGTCGATCAAAGGGGTTAACAATTTTATCTCAACTTATCATTGTGCGTGAGACCCTAATTCGAGTAGCCTCAGGACTCCTATCATTAGTTCAAAGCTTGGTTCGATGTTCGCTATTTTAGCATGCTACTAAATGACCATGAGAGATTCAATTTGGCGTAGCATGACTAGAAAAGCAAATTGAATTCAGGTTGACAGACTAGTGAGAAGAGAAAGATCATTGATAGAATCTCATTTAGTTTGTGTTTGCTGGCACCAATTATGACTTATGAGTCATAATTGGAACACAAGAAATTATAATACATTAGATCAAGAGGGGCGTATCAAGATGATTCAAATGATCTAGGGCAGTAAGCATACAGGTTTTGTGATCTAGTTAAAGACTTTCATGATGACGACGAGAGGCTATATGCTCCTAACAGATGTATAGCAATGTGCTCTCACAATATGTTGGTCGCATGACTGATTGATGCAAATGGGATAAGAAGGAAAATTATGTTTCTCCTCAGATCGATGGAGCTTGAGCACTCCCTTATGTGTGAGTACGAGATGTTGAAAAATATTATTGGGTCAGGTCACTCATAACGGGTGCTAGACGCCCATAATTCCACTAATTATTCCTCCTCTTAAACCCTACTTATAACCTATAAATACACCATTATGATACAGAGACAAGATGATCTTTTCCTAATGTTTCTTATGGAAAACAAACAACGACTAGGGTTTTGAGTAGTACATACAGAATCTCTGCATCAAGGGTACTTTTAGGTTGTGGAAATATGGGGATTCATCCACTACTGTGTGAATTCCCGACGACAGTAATTCGAATCGTAATTGTTACAGACGATCCGCTTCTGCAAGGAGAAAATCCGTATGTCTTCGAATTAGTTTTTACTTCAGGTTATGTCGAGACTCATTAAAAGTTTAACTTCGACTCTAGATAATTTGTTTCTATCAACTATAATAAAATATAGTCCAAATACTTACAAAAAGAATTTGTATCCATAAAGAGAGAGAATAAAAGAATAAGAAAAAAAATGGGGGCGCGGGGGCGTGGGGGGGGGGAGGGGTCTTCGGCGCGTGAGTTAATTAGAGAGGCAAAGTGGCATGGTGAAGTGCACACAACGAGGAAAAATGTTGGAGAAAAGGACCAAAATCATCCATAATGTTTGAGTTTGGATCAAAATCATACATATTCTTTCACATGGTGCACTAATAGTACATTATGTTTGCATAAGTGGTGCACTTTTAGTCACAATCCCAAATAAATTTAACGGAAAAGAACAAAAATGCCCCTGAACTTTTAGAAAAGGTATAAAAATACCCTTTATTCATCTATTTTGCTAAAACTACCCCTCAATTCAACTTTTTGGCTCATTTATTCTCCTTGACTAACGGACAACACTAATTTTTTTTTTTTTTAAAATAAAAATAAATTGCACATGACATTTTATTACTGAAAAATTGATTTATTCTTTTAAAAAGAAATCTGAAACCTTGGAATTTTTTTAAATTTGGAAAACTTTTTTTTAGCTTAAGTTGAGGGTGAGAGGCCTTGTGAGTAAAGTTGATGGAAATAAGAGGTGAATTGGTGGTTGATAGAAATTAAGAGGTTGCCCTTGCACGAAAAAAAGGTAATATACAGAAGTTTTTATTTTTAGGAGAAATCATTCCAATTAGTGCAAAAAGGGATTGACAATAAAGAAGGCAATATAAAGATATGACTAAGGAGAAAAGGGTGGGAAAGAGAGTGAAATCGTGGTGAATCAAGGAAAAGGCCTCAACCAAGTCAAAAGTAGTGCTCAAGGAAGGGACAATCCAAATTTGTATCCTACCCAACCCAAAGTCGTCATTAAAACTCGGAAAGACCTTGTGATCTACAATCGATTGTTTTTGAGCTAGTATGGAAAGAAAGTAAGGGCAAGCATATGGTTTGATACTTGTGACATCTGAGATTCTTTTTGAGTGCGAGTGTTCTCCCTTTGTCCCTCTATATTAATTGATATTTGTATGAAAGGGACTTTCTTTCTCATGAGGGCGCATGTGTTGTAATAATAGATGAGCAATTAGACCATTCAAGCGAGTCAATGGAATGTGAATGTGAATTGAGTAATCTCTAGAAACTATGTGAAGCTTTTGAGTGTCATAAGGTCATTGTTAGTGCATTTTCGAAATAACAAGAAGGGGTGGATATAGTAGAATGATTAGGTATGTTTTCTAATTATTAATACAAACCGATAGTCATGTGCATCTCATGTAGGCCAGTTGGCAAGTCGTGAGTCGTTTGCTTGAGGACAAGCAAAAGGTTAAGTTGGGGGTGTTGATAAGTCGTGGATTTTAGAGCTTTTTAAATCCACTACTTATACTGTTTGAGTAGTCTTTTCAAGTGTTTGTTCGTGTTTTTGTAATGTTTTCAGATTTTGTGAGTCAAGGACAAAAGAGGGACAAAATGGAACAAAAGGAGCAAAATAGCAAAAAGTTACGGCAAATATGCGGCACCGCAAGTTTGACTTACGGCCGCATCTTTTGCCCAGAAAAATGATAGTGAGCTGAACAAAATACCTCAACTTGCGGTGAGAACATCCAGTGAGCCAAGAAAAATGCATGAATATGCGAAGCAGATGTGGCACCACAAACTCAGTTTACGGCCGCATCTTCAGGAGGACTGGGAAGGAATGCTGAGTGATTTACGATCGCAAACTCGTGTTGCGACTGCAAACTTGGGCCGCAAGACATCAATTTGTTCCGAATTTTGACTTTTTGTCCTCCCTCTATAAATACTTGTACATAGTGCTCTGTGCAAAGCATTGAATATTCCCCCCTTTTACTTTCTAGTTGTCTTTTTAACATTGAGTGAGCTTTAAATATCATTTATTGTGGAAGGTTTTAAGAATATTCTCCATCTTTTTGTCATCTTCTCCATTAACATTATTGTAAGCTTTATGAATATTCTCTTTGCTATTACTTTCTATTTAATGAATATGAGTAGCCAAACCATTTAGCTAAGGTTGTGGGACCAAATATGTTAGTTATGTGATTGGGTTTTGTATTCATCCTCCATTTATGTGTAAGGATGTTTTTCTATTTACTCTTCAACCTTTAATGTCATTTAATGGTGTACAATATTATTTGTGCCTAGTTACTTTTCCTTTGCTTGAGACAGAAAGGGAAAGTTAGGAAAAAAGTAAATAGCAAGAATTTGAGGCTTATAAATCTCATCTAATAACTTGAGCTAGAGCTAGGAGAGTTACTTGAAATAAAATTGGTGTTCATATTTTTCACATTCTAAGGCTTGAGAAAGCTTAACAATGATATTTATCAATTTTTTTGAGAAACTTTTGATAAACTCGAGTAACCCATATTTAATTACATCTACACATATAAAGGAGTTGGATTGATACTTATCCGGTTGGAACTTCAACCTTAGTCCCTTAACCAATAGTTTACATTTTATAACAAAACTCTGAGACATTAATGATCAAACTTCCAACCAATTATTATTATATTCCCTTCTCCCCCGAAATATAGACTAATAGTCGAGCGTTACATTTAACTAGTATATTTCTTCATTATACTCTCTGTGGAATTCGACCCCAACCTTGTTGGGTTCTATATTTGACAACGACTTCTTACTCCTACTATTGAAGGTGTAATTTGAGTGTATCAACTCTTTGTTGGGTTTGTGAAATTACTATAAATTTTTCGATTTTTTTTAATCTTTGTGAAGAAATTGGTTCATTACTTTGTTGGGTTTGTGAAATTACTATAAATTTGTCTAAAAATATAATCTTTGTGAGGAAATTGGTTCAAGACTTTGTTGGGTATGTTGAATCATTACAAATTTGTCAAAAAAAGTAATATTTTTGGTTAAAGACATTGTTGGGTTTGTTAAATTATAACAAACTTTTTGAAAAAATTAATGTTTTTGGTTCAAGACTTTGTTGGGTTATTTAAATCATCCCACTTTTGTTGAAAACAAATCAATCTTTTTGGTTCAATCGTATGGGTTATTATTTAGCTGGGTCAGGTTAAATAATAGAGTGAGTTTAAAAAAATGCAATCGTGTTATTTTGAGGAATTTAGGAATTTCTGTTAAGAGGGGATATATTTGAAAACTTTAATGACGGGAGAGGTATTTTTGACCCAAATTCATAACGGAGGGTATTTTTAGCCCTTTTCCATAGTTGAGGGGTATTTTTAACTCTTTTTCCATAAAATTAATACCCTCGGCTCAAGTAACTATGAAAATGTAAATGAGACATGAAGAAGACAAGGCAACTAACAAGGAAAGCATAACAGAGCATCCATGCAAGAGAATAGTACAACAACGAATCAACAGATGATAACATACATTAGAAACAAGAAACTATATGAATAAGGCTAATGCTACGACGAATGCGGTGCACCAGACTAGCACCACCCAAATCCTGCCAATGCTCAACTTCCTACTCACCTTCTACCATAATACACGACCTCCATACCCTCCTATCTAAGGTCATGTCCTCGGTATGCTGAAGCTGCGACGTGTCCTGTCTAATCACCACCCCCACAATACTTCTTTGGCCTACCTATACCTCTCCTCGTACCCATTATATCCAACCTCTCACACCTCCTTACCGGGGGCATCTATAATAAAAGTAATGTAACAATAATAGCAAGACATATAATTAGATTTAAATAACAAAAAAGAGGAATAGTTGGAAAACAAATTGGGTATTGATACACAATAAAAGTGTCATTATCGTTTGAGTAATCAGTGATATTATCTGCAACCCGAAGGTGCCACATATCCCTGATAAAGAATTGAAAAAGCGTTGATGGTTCAGATTCAAGAGTCATGATGTATGCCTCTTTTCCTGCTTAAAATTATCCATTTCCGGACAACTTTCGAGATTGTCTGGAAAGTAGGGGGACTATCTACATTGGTAAGACCGAAGAACCTTCTAATGCCCAAAAACTTGGTCTTGATTTTGGTACGCCAATCCGAACAATCGTACTCCGGAAGGACCAGAATATTCGAACCTCCCCAAACTATTTACGTCTCACCAACAATTAGATTTTGAGATATTCGAGATTCCATTTAAACATATTTAATATCCATAATTTTGTCCTTGTAACGACTGTAAGTCAGTAACAGGCGCAATCCACATAGTCGGTTACAACTATCTTATCGGATAAATTTATCTTTATATCATTGTAAGCAGCAGATGGTTACAATATATATATATATATATATATATATATATATATATATAGGATTTTTAAAGATCTCGTTGAGAGCTTTCTGACCAAAGCTAGATCATAAAATTTAGCCTTGTAATTAGTGATAAATTGGGCTTTTAAATTCTAGGGTTTCATTAATACAAATTTAACCCTAGAAAATTCAATTATCTGTGTTTCATGCAATTTTTGTATGAAATATATTGTGTAATCTGTTACAACATATTAATGGAGCATAACTAGTTCATCAATTGTGTTTTTCATTGGAAAAACAATCTGTTCAAAACGAAAAATATTACTTCCTCTGTCTCGATTTATGTGGCAGCCTTTTCTTTTTATTTTTTCTTACAAAGAATGTCACCTTTGTATAAATAGAAACAATTTAAATTTAAAATTATGTTTTACCATCAATTAAATTATTTACAACCACATAAATGTATAAGGTTTGTTTTAGACCACAAATTTCAAAAGTCTTTCTTTTTTTTCTTAAACTTTGGGCCAAGTCAAACGGTCCCACATACATTGGGACGGATGGAGTAACTTTGATCATATGGTTAAGCTTTTGAATGATTTTTCTTGCAATTGATTATCCAAATCAGTCTTAAAATACGTTGAGGATCGTAACCAATGTTTTGATTGAAGATTCTTTGGCTGAAAATTATGGTTTTTTGCCGGAATCTTAATGTCACGACCCAAACCGGAGGGCCATGACGGGCACCTGGGCCCTATCTGTCGAGCACCGCTAAACATACTTTCATATCATAATCAAAATAAAAGTGGACCCCGATGGTCATCAGATGGGAATCTGCTAGATTATAGGAGAAATATGCTGAAAAAAGAGATGAGCCCGAAAAGACATACTATATAACTATGTTGGGGAAAACCGTGCAGCTGACAAAGCTATCATGGAATACTATACAACAAAAACATAGGCCGCGGGGCACATAAAACGTCTAACTAACCCATGACTGTCTATAAGCCTCTACTTGAGTTTATGACATGATAAGGTCGGGATAGGGTCTCGCCATACCCGCATGCACACAAAAGTATAACATACCAAAAGCACAACGGTGAATCCGAAACAAGAGGAGTGCTCTAATATCAGCTGAACAGCAACCTACAGAGGTGGATCGTCAACTTGCCTACCTGAACCTGCGGGTATGAAACGCAACCCCCCAGAAAAGAGACATCAGTACGGACATAGTACTGAGTATGTAAGGCATGAGAGTAACATAAAAGAGACATAAAAGTACATAGGATGAAATGAATGCAACATGTATGTCTGAACTACCACTGAGGGCCAATGATATGCATAAATATTATGCGTGCGTGCATAGGGGTCATACATATGTATGTGCATATAACGCCTGTCAAGTCTCTGTGAGCATCATCATCATGTGACCAGCTGATCAGGTGGTAGTGCGTATATAACGCCGTCACCTTCCCCAAACCCCATATATATAATGCATAATATACGTGTATATAACACCTGAGGGGTCATAGGTCTGTACATATATATGTAATGCAATGCATAAATATGATAAAAGTACATCCTGAATCTGTCGGAATGACGTAAGGTCGTTACACCTCCGAACATCGTTATGAGATAGCATTTTCATCAACAAGTGACTCTAGGAATCATATTGAATCTGAAGAAGGACTTAGTGAAACGACATTTTAAAATATGAATCAACAAGGAAAATCCCTAGCTACTAAGAATAGAATCTTTATGGAGTAGCATTACGTTTATGTTTCGTTCATAAGGATCATGCCAAAAGAAGGAAAGTTAGCTTTAACATACCTCAAGTCGCCAACAAAATTCCACAATGAAACTGTCGGGCTAGTATTACAATCTCCTTAGTCACTACAGTACACCTAGCAGCCAACAACACAACAACAACCTTACATAAGTCTCTTTAATTCCACATTACTACTCACTTCAAGATTTATATCATAACAGCCTAATATATGCTTTGTACATGACACTTACACACTTTCTTCCTCTAATTATACCAAGTATTATATCCTCAATACAACCTAAACACCATCTACCATCCTTTCAATAAGGTGTTACCTTAAACACATATTAACAACATGACTCAAGTTAGATTACATCTCAGCATAAAATCAAATTCATGTTTGAACCTTCCCTCCAACTCATTTCTTTCCAAAACTAGCATAACTATCATATACACTCATAAACATGGAGTTAAGATAGAATCTTACCTCAAAACTCAAGAACACATCAATTCTAAGAGTGCTTTGTCACACCCCATTTTAACCGGGTTCGATTTAGGAGTATGACGTATTGGTGATTCCTGTTTATTTTTGTTTTAAGGAGTCGCCACCTAATTAGTTTAATGGTGAATTAGGACACCTAGAGGTTAACTAAGGCAAAGTTAAAAACTAAACCTCAATTAATAGTGTGCTTAACCAATGTGATTCTAGGTAAGGGCTCTATATTATCCTAAAGGGAAGGAGTTAGGCATCCTTTAGAATCCGTTAACTTACGGTTATCCGACCAAACTTAGGTTAATTAATTAGGGCTAAAGATGCAAATATAATATTTAAAATTAACGAAAATAGCTTATAGATACTGCTAAAGTCTTAAAGAATATATTAAAATATGCTTTAGAGAAAAGATAGTGATTTGCATGAAAGAAGATTTTAAATGCCATTTTCGAATAAAACTTATAAAAATCGCTAAATCTCTAAGCAATAATGCTTTTGAAAAATAAGATTTGGCACTGAATATATGAATAGAAGAAAACACGAATTTTGTGCAATGTTTTAATAAATATTTGAAATAACTAAATGGCGAGATATTAATAATTCTTTTTTCGCGATTTAAGAATATAAACGAAAAATACAAAATAGCTAATGTGAATTTAAATAAACTTATATTGTATCAATATGGTGATATAGAAATGCTTAGACTTATTTTCTTTTTCTTTTTTTTTAAAAAAGGGACATAAATTTCCCTTCTTTTCATTAGTTTTATTAATTACACTTAGCTAAAATGATGTGTGATTGATTCCAAATTTGAAGAGTTATTTGCGAAAATATGCTTGAGTTTACATTTATGTAATAGCGGTGTTTTGAGAATCAAAAATATGAATTTATGCCATCAATTATTCTAGAAGCAAATATCATCTATTCTATGAATAATTTAATGTGGAGAGAAGAAAATAAAACTTACGGGATTAATTATTGGTTCCTCTCTTTAAATTTACTACCTATTCTACTAAAGCTAACCCACTAAATTCGCTAAGGTGCACTTAAATTAAGAAAATAAAACAAAATAAAAAGTTAGTCACATAATACAAGTTAAATGCAACAACATAAAACAGAATGTGTAAAGAATGTAGTGAGATGGGCTTAGCCCATTTTTGGGCTGCTGTGAACAGTGGCGCAGCCCATTTTTGGACTGTTGAGAAACTGTTCACGCTATTGGGCCTTGGCCCTGAATTTCCGTTCCCTTTTGTTTTGCTGCGGATAAAAGGCTGATGGGGCTGATTACGTTGGGCTTTTAGCCCAACATCGACTGCGGAGGAAGACAAGTCCCTCGGACTCATATGCGAGGTTCATGCATAAAAGAAAGATAAGAATTAGTACGCAATCATCATATGTAGAAAATTTAAAGACAAAATATTCATGTGCAAACGAAACATTCGACCCGAAAAACAGAGAACTGGCAACCGAAAACTAAATGACATATGAAGAAATGGGCAGTAAAGCCCAAATACCAAGCAAAGCAGTCAAATAGGTGCAAGCTCAATTAAAACGACAACAGTCACAGGGGTGAGAGCAGCCCCAAAACGTATCAAAACAACAAAAGGAAAATAAAGTAGGCCTATAATTTAGTATTCAATTTGAAATCAACCCTTTGAACACACATCAGTCACATACATTTTTTCGAAGAGGCCAACTTAGAAAAATGCCATTGTATAAAAGCGAGTCTACGAATAGCATTAATAACTAAATAGTATGCTAGCCCTTCGGAATCATTCTGGGAAAATAGACCGCCTTTGACAAGGAAAATTAAATCTCTAAGCCACTTTCGACACCTCGACTCAAAAGCATATATTCAAGCAAAAAATGGAGAAAGGGATCACTGCCACATAAAACTTCAAAAACGCTAATGCTTAAATATAAAACTAGAAGGGAAAACGACTTGAGAAAAGAATAGAGAAAGCTTAGCACAAAAGTTTAACATATCATTATCCATAAATAATAAACTCCTCCTCATACTCATATTAAGTTAAACTCATAGGCAAGATATTTAAATACTTGACAATCATTTGAACGTATATATATATATATATATATATATATATATATATATATATAGCAAATATCAATAGCAACAGATGCCAAACATGACTCTTTGTTAAAAGGATGAAGAACTAAAGAAACTAACCCATTAATTTGAGTAAGATTGAAACTTATACAAAATAGAATTAAACTACTAACTCATACTAAATTTAAACAGATGGAAAACAGCAGAGGGAAGATGATTAAAATACTCGATGTATGCAACACTTGAGAACAAACATCATTCTGACCCTAAACACCTACCTTTGTAGGCAGTGTAGTCATAAAGGAAAATAACACATTCGACATGCGGAACACAATCTTAACAGCACAAAGGCTTAAACTGAGCTCAATATAGATGTATAAGCCATAAACAAGGCATGCTTTGCGACTGCCAATAGTACAGCTAGAACAACCACGAAGCTGAATTAATTCATGCTGACAAACTTTAACAAATCATGCTGGGATTTAAACATTTGACTTCAACTATTGTACTCAAGCTGATCCATTAACATGATACCACATATTAGTCATCAATTAATCCTTACGTTGGCACAGTTTCTCAAGTCAAATGAACTAACACATAACCAACTATCCAATTGGAAGTTAAACCACACTAAAGATGAACACGTACGGCCAGAAACTTATCTGATGGCAAAGATATATATCGAGCAGAGTAACAGGGCACCAAAATGCTTCAATTTCCAGAGGAACCATTTTAAACAAAGGAAAACAACGCCTCCATATACTCAAGTAGCATATACACACACATATACATACATGCTTGCTTAATTATAAGGGTGTAAATACGACTAATCAAAGATCAAGCTAAGTGGCAAAGAAACCAGACCAATGTTTAACTAACATACACTTAACCAAATAGCAACTGCCTAATCTAAATTAGAAAAAATGAGCTTATAAGCAACAGCAATGTCCAATCAATCGCACTTCAAATTATTCATTCGGATGTCCAAACAGGAAGCCAAAACTGGTTAAAAAGAAAAACTATTAAGATTAAGCAAGAGCAAGATTTAAACCTAGCAGGCCTGCTATAAGTATAAAGCAAATTAAACCTTAATCGAGGGCATACCAAATATATCTTAAACTAAATTAAAACAGAACGAAAGTAAACTGCCAACAAACAAACAAATGAGATAACAAACTACGTCATATAAGCATTTGAACACATCCTAACGATATGTTGAGCTAAACAACAAATTAAGCATAGAAACAAGCTACATACTAGAACTGGAAGATAAAAATATGAAGTTTACTGACCTTAGACTAAAGCAAACATCATTCTAAAACCAACAAGCTAACCATATATGACTTATATTAACATGAAATCATTTAACTATGGACTTGTATTAATATTCCGCTAGACAGGCTCATGATTAGTTGAACTAACGGGGAATCATATCCATATGGGGAATAGCTAACGGTAAAGGGGTTTCATAGAGATGCCAATGACTCAAGCTGCCGCTACTCAACTGTCTTGTCGGTATGAATGACCATTAAACATGACCAAATACAAATATTGCTACTTAGCAACCAAACATAAATCTAATAAAAAGCTAGTAATTAATCAGACTTACTAATATAAACAAATGCTAAACTAACTTAATTTAGACCATAATAATCACCAACCAACATGCAGACACTTAAGAATCTTATATGAAATTAAACAAACTTCTAATACTAAACTCACTAATATGCCACACTAACAGTTAATCCAACATTAACAATCGCCAACATACATAAGCATACCAAGACACTATAAATTCAACTAAGGAAGCTTTTTTACCTTCTTCGAGTGCAGCGAAGTGAGGCCTCGAATCTCCGATCTACACTCGAAATAACACAAACTCCGAAATCTCGGTACTTATACTCGAACGAGCAAAATAGAATGGATTTAGTATTTTTTTTTTTGAGGTAATATGGAGGAAATTGAAACTGTTATCAAAAGAGAATTTGAACGATTAAAGACTGTATTTTCGGGTATTCCAAAGGGATTGAAATAACTCTTATTTTTCACAGATTTCGAAACGGCGATGAGTAATATTTCTTGGGGGTTTCTGCGGTTAAAAACGAATTGTGTTTGGGGAAATTTTATGAATCAAAGATTTCGTTCTTGGGGGTTCTTAACGATCCCAAAAAAATCCCCCCTTTTCGATTCAACCCTCCCACCATTTATAGGTCTTTTGACCTTTGTATTGAAGAAAGAAAGAGGAAACGGGGACAGCGTCGAAGTGGGGGCAACAGTGGCGTGGGGAACAGGAAGGCGTGGGAGTAACGTGGTGAAGTGGAGTGACAGAAGGTAACGTGGGGGAGATGGGAGACGAAGGGAGCAGAGGGAAGTGGGGTGTCAGGGGTGTAGTGGATGCGTGGGAGAGAGAGTGATGGGGTGGCGATGGGGACTAAAGAGAGGGCGACAGAGAAGAGGAGCGAAGAAGGAGGAAAGGGAATAGGGTGTGCGGCGTGAAGGAGAATGAAGGGAAATGAGGGGAAACCTTTTAGGGTTTCCCTTATTTTTCATGAAAATGGGTCGGATCCGGGTCAAAATTAAACGGGTATAGGCTGGTAAATTAAAATGATGCCAGGTGAATTAAAGTGTGGACTGGTTTTGTGAATTGGTCCAAAAATAGTGTGAGTTGATTGGGCTATTACATTTAAATAAAAGACCTATTTAAATAACTTGTGTAAAAATATTATTTAATATAAAATATGCAATTATTAGTGCTAAGATAAAAAATGGCGTTGTAATAGCCGTGCAATAATATTTCGAAAATCCACAGTAAATAAACACTATTATTTAATTATGCAAAGATAAATGCGATGCGTGTGCGTAAGCTGGTAAAATGTCGAAATGATAGAAAATTGTGAATTATAATAATAGTAATAAATAATAATAATAATAATAATAATAAGTGATAAATGGTAAATGATGATGAGGATAGTTAGTAACTGTAATAGAATAATGCAATGCCGGTATTGATAAAAGGCTAATAATTATAATAAAACATAATATATATTTTCCTTATTTTCCAAAAATATTAGAAGCGCAAATAGGTATTTCGGAGGAGAGGCGGGACAAAATTAGGTGTCAACATGCTTCACCTTGAAGTATCCTCCAAAACCACTACCAAGAGGAGAAACAAGCTTTATAATCACTTTAGAACCTTTAAGCACTTGATCGTCTCTTTTGATCCTTGAATTTTCTTAGGAGTTGACTAGATATTGTTGGAGAGGGTTTTCTAGAATGTTGGAGGTTAGGGGAAGTGGAGAAAAATGAGGGGTTATGAAATATATATATATATATATATATATAAAAGAAAAAGCTGCTACCGACTTAAATCTACCGTCCACATTTACGAACCGTAAAAATTATACGGTCCGTATAATTGGACCGTAAAATCCAATTAGTGGCTCACCCCTATTGTTATCAATCTACAGTGGGGGGTCAATCAGATTTAGGTCCGTATACCCGACCGTAAAACCCAACTTTTTTCGAAACATAATCTTGTCGATTCGTTTAACCTCTAGTCCTTTCAACACATACTAAGCATGGACTTAAACCCTTGTATACTCGAGATGAACATGTCTAATCATATGAAACCTCAAAAATAATTCTGTATCCCAAATCTATAGCAACCAACTCACGAAGAAACTTAACATATAAAAGTACGGGGTGTAACACTTAAAGAACCTGAATTGAAACTCCCCCCCCCCCCCCCCCCCCCTCTCTTTACTATTTTCGCAATTTTATGGCTTATTTTTAATGAGTTCTTGAGAAATTGGTGCTTGAAATCAATCCTAAAACATGTTTAGGACAAACTATTGAGAAAGTTGATCAGAAATCGCGAAAACCCATTTTTTTTTGGTCGGACTGACCCGCGAATTGGGGAAGAAGGGGCTGAAGTGACTGGCTGTGAAGCCTAGTTGTGGCCCCAAAATTGCATCAGCGAGTGTGGCCGATTTCTATGAACTTTGTTTTTTTGTTCAAATTTAAATATGATTTTTTTCATATTTTAAAAATAATTCTATCAAATTGAGAAATATTTTTTCTATAAGATATATCGTTCTGAGAATGTTAATTACTTATTAATTACTTTCTGTGAGATTTTTAAAAAATAAAAAATATGAAAAATCATTATATGATACATGGAACATATTTATGCAACTCACTCTCCTCAGTAGCGCAAGTGGTCGTTTGGTTAAAAAGGACCGTGGACCATTTTGTTATGCTGCAGATAGTACTGATCTAGTGACCGTCTTTGTGGCACTCAAACTGCAATTTTGAGCACCAAGAAAATTAAATATAATTTTTTTTAAGTCAAACACATTGACATCAAAGTCAATTTCATAAATAACATGGTTACACGCAAAGAAGTGAACGTAAAGTACATCTGCACAAACAATTGCAAACCATTGACTCAACCTATTCCTGGGATGCATCTGTTGTGAATGCAAGATCTTAAGGACAATGTACGCTTTGCTATAGAGTCATTGGTTTTTGATTTATTTTCCCAACGTTCACAAAATATTACTATTTTTGGAAAATCAATATAAGTTTGATCTGCATACACTTATGATCTGAATGTTTGTGTACATTCTTATTTTGAATGTTTATGGTACGTTTATATTATGGAATCCTTTGGCACATTCATATTATGAAATACGTTCATACATTCTTTGATACTATTGTAAAGTATGTTTGGTAGACAGAGACCAGTTTTCTCATACAGGTGATCGTCTCCATCAATTTAGTGTTGTTGGAAGATGAATGAGTTCGTAAGAAAATTATCATAAGGATAATTTTAGATCATGTGGCGTAAAGATCTTTAGCGTTGCACAAGTAATAACAAAATGTTATTACAGTGTTTTGATGGTGAAAACTAGTTTCACTCAGTCTACTTCGAGCGGTCTGATATGAGTTCACGTTTATTTAGTAGATCACAAAACTTAGTTCAGATGCACATGGTGTCTGAATATCATCTATACAACATTAACCTATTAGATAAAGACATACACTCAATGGGAAAGGAGAAAATGCTATAACACATGTTTTCATACCATGTGTGCAATGTCGATCAAAGGGGTTAACAATTTTATCTCAACTTATCATTGTGCGTGAGACCCTAATTCGAGTAGCCTCAGGACTCCTATCATTAGTTCAAAGCTTGGTTCGATGTTCGCTATTTTAGCATGCTACTAAATGACCATGAGAGATTCAATTTGGCGTAGCATGACTAGAAAAGCAAATTGAATTCAGGTTGACAGACTAGTGAGAAGAGAAAGATCATTGATAGAATCTCATTTAGTTTGTGTTTGCTGGCACCAATTATGACTTATGAGTCATAATTGGAACACAAGAAATTATAATACATTAGATCAAGAGGGGCGTATCAAGATGATTCAAATGATCTAGGGCAGTAAGCATACAGGTTTTGTGATCTAGTTAAAGACTTTCATGATGACGACGAGAGGCTATATGCTCCTAACAGATGTATAGCAATGTGCTCTCACAATATGTTGGTCGCATGACTGATTGATGCAAATGGGATAAGAAGGAAAATTATGTTTCTCCTCAGATCGATGGAGCTTGAGCACTCCCTTATGTGTGAGTACGAGATGTTGAAAAATATTATTGGGTCAGGTCACTCATAACGGGTGCTAGACGCCCATAATTCCACTAATTATTCCTCCTCTTAAACCCTACTTATAACCTATAAATACACCATTATGATACAGAGACAAGATGATCTTTTCCTAATGTTTCTTATGGAAAACAAACAACGACTAGGGTTTTGAGTAGTACATACAGAATCTCTGCATCAAGGGTACTTTTAGGTTGTGGAAATATGGGGATTCATCCACTACTGTGTGAATTCCCGACGACAGTAATTCGAATCGTAATTGTTACAGACGATCCGCTTCTGCAAGGAGAAAATCCGTATGTCTTCGAATTAGTTTTTACTTCAGGTTATGTCGAGACTCATTAAAAGTTTAACTTCGACTCTAGATAATTTGTTTCTATCAACTATAATAAAATATAGTCCAAATACTTACAAAAAGAATTTGTATACATAAAGAGAGAGAATAAAAGAATAAGAAAAAAAATGGGGGCGCGGGGGCGTGGGGGGGGGGGAGGGGTCTTCGGCGCGTGAGTTAATTAGAGAGGCAAAGTGGCATGGTGAAGTGCACACAACGAGGAAAAATGTTGCCTGGATTAGCGCAAGACGTTGTGGGGGTTTACCAAACGTTGTCGTTTAATATCTCTTTAATTGACGGTGTGTGCCTAAAAGGTTTTTTTTTTTCCGGCTCTACAAAAGAATTTTATGTGGAAATATCTTGACCATCTGTCTCCCATTTTCTTGAAGGTTGCATCTAGTGCTCAATTTAGGGCCTGTCTGACGATATTAGATGAAGGAATAATTATTTGGCATAACTATTTTTTAAAAGTAATTATTGATAATGATAATTTTTTTATATTTAGTAGCTATGCTGACTTTATAAATTACCATTCGTAGCTATACCAAAATACATTAAATTTCTGTGAGTGGAGTGGTTATTGGGTGTGGCTTTGCCCCTGCCTGCCTAGGTTCGAACCCAACCAACTAATTTCGAAAAGGCGGCTACGAATTGTAAGAAGGGATAATAAGGTAGTTATTTGTGTAAGTTTACCGCTGCTAAATTCCTCTTATACTTTTATCAAATATAATAGGGTAAACATCACTAATTGCCCGCCCAACCCAAACTAATTACCCGCTCATGCCCCCTCCCAAACTATTTTCGCTTCTACCCAGGCCAACCCAAACTAATTACCCGACGTGTCCCCCTCACCCAAACCCTTTCCTCCATGATATCATTGTAGTATATTTATTATCATGATGGTATCATGGAGGACTAAGAGAAGGACTGAAGCTGTCCTCCATGATACCGTCTCAGTATATTTATATACCACGATGGTACCATGGTCCTAAGGAGTGTCTCATTTAGGGTGCTCACGATTTGGTTAAAAACATATCCAAACCGAAAACCAAAATCAAATCGATAGTTACTTGGGTTAGGTTTGGTTTGGTTTTGAATTTTAAGAAATCGATAATATTTGGTTTGATTTTAATTTTACTAAAAGCAAACAGAAGAAAAAACCGAACCGAACCGACAAATCTTATACATAATTTTTATAATTTTATATATACAATATATTAGTTTTTATAAATACTTTTAAATAATTTATATACTTTTTAAGCAAAATTTTATTTATCTCTAGTAGGCTAATGAACTTTATACTGTAAGCCGATTTAAAAAAAAGAAATCCATGAATTCAAACTCATTTATTCAAAGAAACAACTATATGAGATTTACTTAGATTTATTTTTTGTATTTCTTATAAAATTTATTCACTTAATTAAAATCATAAATCTTAAGACATTTTCTCCATAATGCAAGAAAAGGGTAATAACGAATTATAAGTTGGAAAATGATAGAAAATTCTCTCCTAATTGTAGGGGGAAAAAACATGAAAGAGAGAAATACCGTTAATTTTCTTAAAAACCGAAAAATCGATCCAAACCGAACCAAACCGACTACAACAAAACTGATGGATATGTATTATATTTGGTTTGGTTTATTTTAATAATTTTAAAATCCGACTAGATTGGTTTGGTTTTGGTTTTAACCTAAAACAGACCCAAACCGACCCATGAACATCCCTAATCTTATTGAAGGACTGAAACAGTCCTTCATTATACCATCACAATATATGTATATAAGATGATGGTATCATAAAGGTTTTTTTTCGAGAAAAGTGCGTCACATCTTCCATGATACCATCTCAGTATATTTATATACATGTTGGTATCATAATTGGGGGGCATCTAGGGTAAATATTTTTTATTTTTTCTGGGGTACGAAAGTAATGGGGATATGAGCGGGTAATTATTTTGGTTTGAGGGGGCATGCATGATCTTTCCACAATATAATAAATATCCTTAAAACTTACTATAATATTGAGTATATATACTCCCTTCGGCCCAAAATAATTGAGGTTTTAGACTTCGGCACATGAATTAAGAAATTCAGTTACTCCAAAATATTAAGAGGTGTATTGACTAAAATACTCTTAATTAAGAGGGGCTTTGAAACTATAACAAGCATTAAATTTAGTCATTGAATTATGAATGTATCAAGGGTAAATTTGGAAAAAGAATAAACTACCTATTCTTAGACCAACTTTTAGAGGCTAAATCCTTCATTATTTTGGACCGGAGGGAGTACTACTTATCTTGTTTCATTTTTTGAGTCTCATATAATACAAATTTTGACTAATATTTTAAGATTTTTTTTTATATGAGAAGAATCGCAACTTTGTATTTTTTATATAATTTTTAATATCCAAATTCTAATCTTAAATACTGAATTAATTAATTTAATTTAGCTCCAAAAATTAATTAAATTAACTTTCGAGAAGCGAAACATAATAACTATTTCGTGACAAAAGGACTAGTGATTGAACATATAAATAAATAAAATTCAAATTCGGACCGGTTTATTTTTTCTAGACATTAAACATAAAAATTTGTCCTTAAAATGTGTGTGTGTGAGTGAGACAGAGTAATGGAAGACATTATAATCTTTTGTTACTCTCTTCCTTCACTTTTATTTGTCCACTGTTACTAAAAATATTTTTTTACTTTTACTCGTCACTTTTAGCATATCAAGAGAAAAACATATATTTTTTCTTCATGTTTTACCATCAAAATTAATTACTTATTCTTCAATTCATTCTCAAGACCTAAGACTAAATATCAATTTATATGTGTACTGTAGTAGAACACCCATATCAATTATTGTTTCTTAAAGGATGTGTAAAGTCCAAGCTGGACAAGTAAAGTCCATGAAAACCCGCAGCCGCCGCTCTTCAGGTACACACTGAATAATCTGCTCACTGTGCAATAGCTCGCAAACAAGATACCAGACGTAAACCGCTCACTGTGGCAGGAGTATATTGAAATAGTGGAGTCTCTACTATTTTACATACAAGAGTTTTGAAACTATTTAGAGTAACATATTTACAAACAGAAACTATTTTTCCTGTTTGGGTAAATATTTGAGAAGGTTTCTTGCAGAAAATTGTTGGAGAAAAAAATAGTGGCTGGTAGTTTGTACTTTAGACGTTTCTTGTCTGTCTTAAAAGAAGAATTTGTAGAAAAGTTACTCAAAACAGTTTCTTTTTCTTCAAAAAAAAGTGCGCAAAGCAAATAAAAAGCGTTATTGTATGGACAAACCACCTTAATATCAGCATTAAAGTGTATGATATAGGCATATAGCTGCTCATAATTATGGGGTAGGTTGAAAATAAGGTGTAATGATCGATTTAAAACAACCTTGGTACGGTCAATTATTACAGTCATTATTATTTGATAAATGAGGTTGAATATGTATTTATATGAACCATCAATAGCCACAAAGGCTCATATCACAATATTGTTCCAAAAATAACTGTAAGAGTACACAGTAGACATTAATCATCAGGCTGCACCAGCTTGTATTAAATTTACTTAAATGTTTGTAGACACCAAAGCTAGGACCTTATTTATTCATATATAATGACTGCCAAAAAAAAGAAAAAAAAAAAGACGTTACAGTACGAGGTAATTTTCATGTACAGTGCTGCAGTAAATATAGATTAGGCCTCGTAACTAGGAAATATTCTTGTTCTTGTAGATTTTTTAAAAAGCGTTAAAGAAGAAAAAGATGGTGATACTGATGACGAACTACCGTTCATCGTCTAACTTAAGAGCTTATTGAATTGTCCCACGTCAAGTGAATGTAGATATCCCGTATCCGGTCTTAATGATTTGAATAATTATCATGAGTTCTTTTGAGGTCGATTAAATTTAAATTTTATTTTAATGGGATTTTGACACATTATAGTTGCGTCTTACAACAATACTAGTTGATACATCTTTTTATAGTAATTATATATATTTAGCTAGCTAATGCAATTATTTTGACTTGGTGGCTAAATGTTTTAAAAACCTTTTTTTTATTATGTTATCAGAGCTAGACACATCCAATTCTTAGTTTAATCGATGTTGAAGCCTTATATTATGTCACTCCAATTGATGGGCTTGGCTGTGCAGGGTGTGTTAAATTGTCACACATCAAGTGAGAAGTTAAAATTTAATATCATTTTATAATCTTGAGCAATCTCATCTTTTGAACTATTTTTTGAGTTGAGTTAAACACAATATCAGTTTTTTTTTTTTTTTTATCAATAGCATGGAGTTAATTTTACTTCACAAACACTCTAGCTTTTCCCTTCTTTCAACTTGTGTTTAAAACATAACTTTTAGTCTACTTGATCTTCCCTAAAGTTTTTCTTTCAAAAATAATTGGAGTACCTATTGTGATTGACTATTCCAGATAAAGTTATATGCATAAAAAAGTCAAATAACAAAGGAACACACAAGATGTATCATACTATTTCAAATTTAAAGATTTAATTGATTCTAAATTCTTCAATTCAGAATAAAGAAATTTTCTTTGCCCGCTAAGAGTAGGTTACCAACGGCCTGCTATTATTGTTAATCACAGAGGATGTAGTCCATGAGGACTGCCAGCTACTTGATGGGCCTAATCCACTAAAGTAGGTCCATTTGTATGTGGGCTTTAATGTCTGATACGATGTCTATTGTCTTCACATCATAAGCTGTCACCCAATTTGTATGTCTGAAGACTTTGGACGATTCGACATAACGCAAGCCCAGCTTTGAATTCTCACATTGAACTAGACTGGGTCATTAGCACTTATGTCCCATTTTGTGCTGGTCTTTAATTTCATTTTTTTGTGCGGAGTGCCCTTCAAATGCACTAGTCATTAATTTTTTAGAGATGGGAAACATGCTCAATATCCTTTAATTGAATAGTTGATCCAGCCTCTTGTTGTTTGAAGAAACCCTCCACTTTAATTGGTATTTTTTCACGAAAAGCAGACATGAGATAAGAAATTTGGTGTTTCACTAAGATTTCGAATAGTCTTTAATTTTTGCCCTCAAATTGTTGGTCTTTCATTTTTGTCCTTCGCCTAAAACTCCTAGGTTTCGGGTTCAAACCCTCGCTCAGTCGAAAATTTAAAAAATAGGTAGAACTTGGATTTGCAAGGCAGAGTTTTGCCTGCGAAACTCTGCCTTAAGGCAGAATTTTGCCTTCAAACTTTTCCTGAAGGTAAAATTCTGCCTTAAGGCAAAGTTTTGCCCAAACTCTACCTTAAGGTAGAGTTTAAAACTCTGCCTGAAGCAGGCAAATCTACCTGCAGGCCTAACTTTGGCCCGAATAGGCCTAAGTTTGCTATAAAACTCTGTCTTGCATTTTTTTTTCTTTTTTTTACTGAGCCGGGGTTCGAACCCCAAACCTCATGATATTAGGCGAAGGGGAAAAATTAAAGACCACCAATTTGAGGGGCAAAAATTAAAGACCACCACAAAATAAGGGCATTCCTTTGAATTGCTCCTCTAATTTTTGCCTTCATAATAAATAATTTTTTACGGACATAAATTTTGCATTTTCGCATCATGATATCCCATAAGTTATGCTCCGACCCCTTTAAGGACTTATGCCTCGTTAGACATAAGTTCACTTTTCAAGTGCAAAAATTAAATATCAGTCCATTTGAAAGGAAAACCATGCAATTTCTTCGTCAAGTAATTGCACGGTTTTCCCTTCAAATGGACCGGTCTTTAATTTTGCCTTTCAAATAGGCTGGTCTTTAAGTTTTGCCCTTCAAAATCGAACTTATACCTATAGGGGAATAAGTTCTTTAAAGACGCTGGCACAACTTGTGGATATTTTGATGTGTAACTTATGCCCCTATAGACATAAGTTCAATTTTGGTGGGTAAAAATTAAAGACTAGCCCATTTGAAGGGAAAAACTAAAGACCAGCACAAAATAGGGACAAAAGTGCAAATGACTCTTTCTTCTATGGAAAATTTTGGGCAATTTGCACCATTGCCCTTCAAAGGCGCTGATCTTTCATTTTTGCCTTTCAAATTGCTGGTCTTTTATTTTTTCCCTTCACTTAAAAAGGTGGTCGAAAATACCCCGAGGTTCTGGATTCGAATCCCCGTTCAGTTAAAAAAAACGCAAGGCATAAGTTCATATGAAACTATGCCTATTCGCTATGTAGTTACATAGAAACTATGCCGGACATGGGAAAGGTTTCTATGAAACTACATAGAACCTATGCCGATAGGTATAGTTGAGAAATTAAGGCAGAACTTCATTTCCATGAACCTTTGTCGGACAAGGCATAGGTTCTATGTAACTTGGCCCGAATAGGCATAGGTACATAGAAACCTATGCCTTGCAAAATTGTTATTATTTTCGACTCTGTTGGGGATCGAACCCAGAATCTCTGGTACTTTTGCCACAAGCTTTCATTAAATGAGAAGTATGACAAAAAATTAAAGACCAGCGAATTGAGTGGCAAAAATTAAAAACCAGTCCGTATGAAGGACAATCCACATAATTTTTTGAAATTCGACATAACACAAACCCAACTTTGAATTCCTACATTAAACTAGATTGGGTCATATGCACGATTGCCCTTCAAAGGCTGTGGTCTTTAATTTTTGCCCTTCGCTAACAATCCCTTGGTTTTGGGTTCGAACACCCGCTCAGTCAAAAGTTTTAAAAAAATTGCAAGGTAGAATTTCGATTTGCAAGGCAGAGTTTCAAACTCTACCTTAGACAGAGTTTTTCCTTCCCCAGAAGGCAGTTTTTTTTTTTTTTTGAAGTTTTACAAACCCCTGCCTTAAGCCTAACTTTTGCTCGAATAGGGCTAATTTTGAACAAAAGTTAAGCCTTAAGGCAGAGATTTGCCTTAAGGTCTAATTTTGGATAAAAGTTTGTCTTAAGGACTCACTTTTGGCCGAATAGGCCTAACTTTGCTACAAACATCTGCTTTGCTGTTACACCCCATATTTTCACACGTTAAAGTCGCATCATGAGTTAGTCGACGCAAGTTTAAAAGAAATTATCTTGAGGTTAAAATGGATTGAGCTTATTAATATAAATGGTTATAAGAGTCTATAAATAAAATTAGTAAGTGGCGGAAGGCTTGGAGGGTGAATGAATCAAAGAAGGATGAGTTTCGTCAAAAGTCGGCAAGTTGGGAATACGATAACTTGTTCTTTGGGTGAGATTAGGAGTTCTTAACATGCTAAGAAAGTAATTATATGAATTATTTTAATCGTATAATGGTCGCTTGTTAAGTTTGGGAGTCAGCCGAGTTTTAATACGAAAGTCGACAAAGGGCTTCGCAAGTTAAGTTTGTAATTTCACTGAAATTTGGGTCATATTTTGCAGAGCTTTTATCTCAATATACTGGGAGTTACGGGATGATCCAGCTACCAAATTGAAGGTCTATGAGTCTAATTTCCAGAGCATTTTACTGTTCGTCGATATGACATCGGAGTAGAGAGATATTCGCATTTCCGTCCAAGGCTGCAAACTGCCTCGGGGCAGCGAGTATGGTCAGTCGCTTCATTTTAGCCCTTGTATATATATGCCCTTTTGAACGATTTTTGCCCCATTTCTTCAGCTCCAAAGACTAGCAAAACCCTAATATACTCCCTTAAACATTCCTTTATCAATCCTAACCAAACTTAAGAGCTAATCAATCAACTCTAATGCAAGGAACAATGTGCAGGCAATCATAGAATCGTGATTTTCTCGCTATTTCGCTTCTCGGAAGGAAACTTCACCGTGAAGTAACTTGTAGTTTGGAGTGTTTTCATTATCCAAGGTATATTTTAACTTCTTCTTAATCTCTTTGAGCTTCTACAAGTAATTAATCATAGTAATTGGTGGAAAACCCCATAGAACAAGCTCTTCTATATTCTTATGAAACTCTCATGACCTTAGCTTATTTGATGGGTTGCTTTATATGGTTTTGTTGTGTTGTGGTGATATGGATGGGATCGTGTTGAAGAGGAGAAGTATAAAAGTAGAATATGGTAGCGTTTTTGTGGGGAATTAAGCTACAAAGAGTCTATGAATTCACGCCTATGAGTTGCTCGATTAAATTTCTAAGTGAAGATTCCAATAAGCTATGAACTTGGTTTTGATCTCAATTGGTTCGTTTTATGTAGGAAACCATTCGTAAGGCATTCGAGGACTCGAAAAACGTATATAACTCCATCAACGAGGTATGTAGGGCTTTTCTCTTCTTTTCTTGACATGACTAGAATTCAAATGTGTGTTTTTTGAAAAGTTGTCCTGTTAACTTGTGTCGATCATATCCAAGAATGAAAGAGCTAGTCTCTACTTCCTATATGACTTATATAAAAGAACTCTCTATGCTTCCATATTCCGTTTGGTTTTCATTTGAAAGGTCTTCCATTAAACATGTATCGAGGGTGTTCCAAAATGATTAACCTTACTTCTTCTCATGAATAGTTCACATTGAAATTCTCACATTCCTTATCCTTCTTGTTTACCGAGAGAAGTATAGTGTTCATCGTGGTACTTTCCCCGTTAAAGTTGAGTTGATATCACTCCCTAACAGTGAAGGTTGTTTCCTTGATTTATATATGGCTTGTGTTGTAGTACTTTCCTGCACCATGTATCTTTCTTGTCAATTGGAAAAAGGTTGTTCACTATGTTTCTCTTCATGTTGAAGTTGAGATAATGGTATTTTATTCAGTTGAGCCGATCTTTATCACTTATATAATCCTTATTGAAGTATATCTCCTATTCTCCACATGTGTTGTTTCTTGAATTGAAAAGATAAAGAACGTAGCGACAATAACGATAGTCGGGGGATAACGACGATAGGTCACTCCGACTCTTATTATGATGTCTTCTCTGAGGTCAGTCTTGCATTGCATATATATGGACAAATTTCTTTCTTTACCGAGCCGTGTTGTAGGCTATTGGGTAGGTACGTAGCTGTGCACCTAGATGTGTTTCTTTTTTACCGAGCGGTGTTGTAGGCGGCCGGGTAGGCACGTAGCTGTGCATTGCCACTGATTAGTTGGGAAGAAATAATGTTATGATGATGACCTCACCCCACAAAGGGATTTATTATTATATGATATGATGTGCCTCTACAGTAAGGGATGATTCTACGAGTATGCATTTACATTTATGTCATCGTTAAGGTCGCCCTCAGTGGCCTCGTTCAGAGTTTTAGGTTGTCTCTACATCTCTTCACATGTTATTTGTATCTCTTATGCTTATGTTATGTTTATGCTTACCGCCTTACATACTCGGTACACCTTTCGTACTGACGCCCCTTTTGTGTGCTGAATTATGCCCACAGGTACAAATAGACAGATTGGCGCGCCTCCCCAATAGGGTGCTAGAGTCTAGCAGTGATTGTCGCACTCCATTTCTCCGGAGTTGTTGGTCAAATTCATTTAGTAGGAGACATGCATGTATATATACATATATGGTTATAGGTGTGTCGGGGTCCTGTCCCGACTAGTTGACTCATTGTAGTACTCTTAGAGTCTTACAGACTATCAGTCAATGTATATGTGTTGTGTTTGGCCTTGCCGGTCTTCTGACTGGTTATCTTTATTGGGTGTGGCCTTGTCGGGCCTAGTTATGCATATATGTGTTGTTGGGACTTTTCTGCTTGCAGGTTGTCATGATATACTTCTTGCAATTTAGTATCAGAGCAGGTAGGGCTGCGTATCGGGTGGTTCGGTTCGGGTTTGAAAGTTATCGGTAAACTTATCGGTTATCGGTTTGTAGACATGTTAAACCGTTAAAGAATCATTAAAATATCGGTTAATGGGTTATTGGATAATCGGTTTTTGATTGTTATCGGTTCGGTTATCGCTTTAACCGTTAAGATATCACACGAAATTTTTTCAAGAACAAAGAACCCATCTTCAAAGCAGAATCAGAAACGAATTAACGAGATGCAAAATGAATAGAGTAGCTACAAAAGAAAGTGCCTGCAGCAGTTAGCTATAAATGGAGTTTAAAACTGGAAGCTGGCTGGCATCTCTAAGACGTTAAAAACTTGAAACCTTTTCTTCATATTTACATGAATCCTAGTTCCCAGACCACTGCTGACAACTTTCCAATTTGACAATGTTGTCTTTTTTTATGCTTCTTCATCCGAGTCCTCAACAACTCTCCTCATTTTTGCTCTCCTTACCCGTTGCATTAGTGGCACAAAATTGTAGAGAGGAGCTGTTAGCTACCTGCAAGTTATTTCCACAAGCATTTGGTACTTGATGCTTGGTAAAGTTTGTTTCACACCTTTGGAAGCAATTAGAAGTTTTGACATTAGGGCTAAGTTCTTGTAAAACCTTGCAGCTAACTTCACCAGTGAGAAATAAATTGACTTAGGATTTACTAAGTAATTATATATGGAAGGGTAATAATGGAATGAATTCACTGGGATGGACTCCACAAATTATATCTGAAAGGTTATATATGGAAGGGTATAATTGTAATTAAATAAATGGGTATCGGGTTATCGGTTCACCCGTTAACAAAAGTGGTGAACCCGAGACCCGAACCGATACCCCAATAACTATAGAACACCACCCGATACCCGAACCATTAACCCACTAACCCGAACCATTAATCCAATAACCCAATTATCGATTTGGGTTATTGGTTTAACCGTTAACATGCATAGCCCTAAGAGCAGGTCTGTCCTAGGGATGTCTGTAAGCCGTGTCTAGTAGAGTCTTGATTATGGATGTGTACGTGCCACATTTATAATCAGGAGGCTACAAGACATTTAGGTTGTTACCTTCCTTGAAATCCAGATCGAGCGGTTAGAGCGGAGTCATAATTATTTAAACTTTTTTTTTTCTTTTTAGTAATGCCGATATTGAAGAAAAGTACAGTTGGTAGAGAATTGAACAGAGACGTCGGAGAAGGTACTAGTCGTTTTCCATCCCCTGATATGAATCCTAGAACTGAAATGACACCAGAAAGGAACATGAGTTATTCTATAGAAGGAGACCCATCGATGGAAGAGGACCCGTTCATGGAAAAGGACCCGTCTATGGCGGAAGATCTATTGTAAAAAGAAACCCCATTGCCATTTGTAACTAGCAAGTCTGTGAGTTGCACACTAAGAATGTGCCTTCTGTTAAAGGCACTCTAGCGAAGTGATAACGTAGAAGAAAGCGACATAAGGAGAAAAGGGAAGATGTGAAGGCTGGATACCCCCCTCCCCCTATCTGTTTCAGACCTCAGATTTATACCGACACTCGTGTGATACGATACCTCCTTTTTAGTTATATATATATATATATATTGAATTTTTATATATCTTGTTAAATTTTATTGTTGAGACAGATATGGCCAGTATGTTGCAGACTTCAGCAAAGGACAGTTGAGGTAAGTTATGGCTAACCTATTATGATTTTTGTATAAATAGACGGCCGTGAGGGGCCAAATTGATATTGTTATGTTGTTGTGTGGCCCTGTGTGGCTTTGGACATTTGTATGTGCTGTTTGACAGGTTTTTGGATAGTCCTATTTCGAGGAATTAGTTTGTCACACCCCAGCCTTGGGAGTTATGGCCGGCACCCGGCACCTGAAAGGCCAAGCGAACCAACTATGATATCTGAAGTCTGTAACATGAATCATAGGCCGAAAAGGCAGCTGAATAACAATAAGAAGAAGTATATCATGACAATCTGCAAGCAGAAAAGGCCCACTAACACATATATGCATAACTAGGGCCGACAAGACCACAACCAAGAAAGACAACTAGTCAGAAGGCCGGCAAGGCCAAACACAACCCCTGTACACTGACTGATAGTCTGTAAGCCTCTGAGAGTACTACAATGCGTCAACTAGTTGGGACAGGATCCTGACACACCTATAACCTTATATGCATATATACATGCATGTCTCCTACTCAATGAATTTGACCAAAAACTCCGGAGAAATGGAGTGCAACAATCACTGCTGGACTCTGTCACCCTATGAGGGAGGCGCACCAGTCTGTCTATTTGTACCTGTGTGCATAATCACAGCGCACAAAAAGGGGCGTCAGTACGAAAGATGTACCGAGTATATAAGGCGGTAAGCATATATATAACATAAGCATAGGAGATACAGATAACATATGAAGAGATGTAGAAACAACCTGAAACTCTGAACGAGGCCACTGAGGGCGACCATAACCATGACATAAATGTAAATGCATGCTCGTAGAATCATCCCTCACTGTGAAGGCACATCATATCATATTATAATAAATCCATCTGTGGGGTGAGATCATCATCATAACATCATCTCTGCCCATCTTATCAGTGGCAATGTACAGCTACGTGCCTACCCGACCGCCTACAACACAGCTCGATAAAGAAAGGAATACATCTAGGTGCACAACTACGTGCCTACCCGACTGCATACAACATGGCTCAGTAAAGAAAGAAATTCGTCTATGTATATGCAATGTAAGACTGACCTCAAACGAGACATCATAAAAAGAGTCGGAGTGACCTATTGTCGTTATCCCCCGACTATCTTTATTGTCGCTACGTTTTTTATCTTTTCAATTTATGAAACAACACATGTGGGAAATAGGAGATATACTTCAATAAGGATTATATAAGTGATAATGATCGGCTCAACTGAATAAAATACCATTAGCTCAACTTCAACATGAAGAATAACATAGTGAACAACCTTTTTCCAATCGACAAGAAAGATACGAGGTGTGGGAAAGTACTACAACACAAGCCATATATATATATCAAGGAAACAACCTTCACTATTAGGCAGTGAAAAACTCAACTTTAACGGGGAAAGTACCACGATGAACATTATACTTCTATTGGTAAACAAGAAGGATCAGGAATGTAAGAATTTCAATGTGAACTATTCATGAGAAGAAGTAAGGTTAATAATTTTGGAACACCCTCGATACATGTTTACGGAAGACCTTTCAAATGATAACCAAACGGAATATGGAAGTATGGAGAGTTATTTTATACAAGTCATATAAGAAGTAGAGATTAGCTCGTTCATTCTTGGATATGATCGACACAATTTAATGGGATAACGTTTAAAAAAAACGCAATTAAATTCTAGTCATGCCAAGAAAAGAAGAGAAAAGCCCTACATACCTCGTTGATGGAGTTATATGCGTTTCCTGAGTCCTCGAATGCCTTACGAATGATTTCCTACCTAATACGAACCATTTGAGATCAAAACCAAGTTCATAGCTCATAGGAATCTTCACTTAGACATTTAATCGAGCAACTCATGGGCGTGAATTCATAGACTCTTTCATAGCTTAATTCCCCTAAAAAAAACGCTACCATATTCTACTTTTCTACTTCTCCTATTCAACATGATCCCATCGATATCATCACAACTCCAAACAACACAACAAAACAAAATAAAACAGCCTAACAAATAAGCTAAGGTCATGAGAGTTTCATAAGAATATAGAAGAGCTTGTTCTATGGGGTTTTCCACCAATTACTATGATTACTTACTTGTAAAAGCTCAAAGAGATTAAGAAGAAGTTAAAATATACCTTGGATAATGAAAACACTCCAAACTACAAGTTACTTCACGGTGAAGTTTCCTTCCGAGAAGCGAAATAACGATAAAATCATGATTCTATGATTGCCACGTTGTTCCTTGCATTAGAGTTGATTGATTAGCTCTTAAGTTTGGTTAGGATTGATGAAGGAATGTTTAAGGGAGTATATTAGGGTTTTGCTGGTCTTTGGAGTTGAAGAAATGGGGCAAAAATCGTTCAAAGGGGTATATATATACAAGGGCTAAAATGAAGCGACCGACCATACTCACTGCCCCGAGACAATTTGCAGCCTTAGACGGAAATGCGAATATCTCTCTACTTCGATGTCATATCGATGAATGGTAAAATGCGCTGGAAATTAGACTCATAGACCTTCAATTTCGTAGCTGGATCACCCCGTAACTCCCAGTTTATTGAGAGTTAGTCGACGCCCTTGAAGGCCAATCCGCACAAAACCTTTAAGGCGATTGTGTTACACTCCGCTGGGGTTCGAACCCAAAACCTTGGGGTATTAGGCGAAGGACAAACATTAAAGACTACCAATTTGAGGGACAAAAATTAAAGACCAGTGCCCTTGAAGGCCAAACCGCACAAAAAATTGAACTAGATTTTCTAAGCTGGTTAATTGGGCCTACAGATCCAGGTTTATGATGTGGATTTGCACCAGGTATTAGTTTTCATGTGATATTTAAAGCCTAGCTACTTTTTTTCGAAATATTTAAGTTTTAACCTGAGAAGCAAACTTCAAACAAAACCAGTGATGCTTCTTATTCTTCTTGTTATTCTTTTTCTTTTTGTTACCTTGGTGTTCCTCTTCTCCTCATACCACATCTACGATCTTTTAACAATTTCATTACTAAATAATTAAATCCTAATTAGTGTAATTTCTGAGAGTTCCTCTCTTTTTTTTTTTTTGCGTCGAATAGGTGAATGATTATCAAAAAAAGATATATAAAAAGAAACCATTGTGTGCGTAAATTTATGCAATTAAATTGATAAAGAATATAATTTGTGTGAGCGCGCGTGTTCTTTCTTTGATAATTGGGCCTTTACAATATACTTCGATATTATTTCATCATTCCTTCCACTGAGTATGCGTATACGCTTGCATATATGAGCCTTTTACATACTTGTTGAGCCAGTGGTTCACAATTGTTAGCCACCAAACAAGAATCGTATTGCATTTTTCTGTGTCACTTAGTTAAAATAGTTGGGAAAATATTTTTGAACTCTGTAAGATATGAAATGGTGATCGATATGATTGGAGGTATGTAGTTTGAACTGCTATTCAAACTTTAGAGTTGAGGTCCAAAGTTAGGATCTGACTATTACACTTTCAGATCTGAAGGACTGAAATTTAAATTCAGTTTTGCGATTTTCAATTTTACTTGCACAAATTGTAGTTTGATTTACTTCAAGCTTTCTTTTAAATAGTGGTCCTCCAAGCGGCTATTGTGCACTTATCCCATTTATGACACTGATTGTAAACTTTTCTGTCCAAAGAGTGCTGGATGGCCAAAGCCAACTAAGTTATTTGATTTAAAGTTCCTCCTTTTTAAATCAACTAATATATTATTCACTTTTCACGATTTCATATCAAATTCTACCAAGTTGAAGAACAAATAGGTTAAAGTTCAAATAATTTTCTTTTTTTGGGACTGGCTTTTCATTTTTTCTAGGGAAAATGGTCAAATTTACCTTTACCGTTGTACAATCCGTCAAGTTTACCCCTATCTCTAGCAATCTTTTATAATTACTCCCAATCCAAACGGTTACCCACGATTTCCCATATTCTTTTTATTTAAGGCACTTATTCTTCCCCTAGACTAGCTTCAACAATTGTTGGGTTGATTCTTTCTTATCATATAAATTACTCTATGAATCCAAATAATTAAATAATTCCTTTGTGTTTCTTCGCGTATGGAATGGATTATTCAAGCTCCTTAAAATGTTTGCGACTAAACCTAATATCTAAGTGAAACAATCACAAATATGCAAATAAAAAAATCGAATAAAACTTCAATTGCCTTCGATGTTGCTTCCAGGTACTTGAGAGAGATTTCGGGAGGATGATTGAAATTATTGAGGAGAGTGATTGAAAGAAATTGGAGAAAACGATTAGTAACGGGAGAACAGAAAATATTATTGAAGCAATATTTACAAATAACGATTTTGGCTACATAATACCAATTTCTTAAGCTAAAGAATAAATATGTCTACCGGGTTCCAAGAAAACCAAAAAAAGGTTGGGCTATATTATATCATTTACTGTGCTGAGTAGATTGACATGCAGCGCCTAATTGTCAAATTGGGATTAACAAGCCTAAAGAGTCGAATGTGTTTTATATTGCTAATGATAGTGATAAGACTAGAGAAGTATATAGGAAGCTTCATTTCTTGTCCTACCCATATTTGTCTTACATTCTCACCTGGAGCCTTATCCTGTTTGGCAATGCTCCAAATTGTTGTTTTTTTATTTTTTATGTTACAGAAAGATATTTCCTTAGAAAAATGATGAAAAGGAAGGGAGTTGATAAGGAACTAAGGTATGTACAAAATCTCTATATAATATTAGTTTAATTTAATATGTTATGTCGATTATACATCCTTGTTCTTAAAGTTTCAACTAATATTATGTACCTGCAATTATCTATAAATAATTTAGTTGTGCAAATTTTTCTTTATATCATCAATGAGAGAACTTAAATTCAAGATATAGAGCTTGTTTGGATGGGCTTATGCCTATAAGTTGTTTGAAGCTTATAAGCTAAAAAAAATAAGTTGGGTAGTCTAACTTAAATAAGCTAAGTCAAATGGGCTCAATTATTTTTAAAAGCTAAGTCAAATGAGCTCAATTATTTTTTTGAGCTTATTTTAAGCACAAAATGACTTTAAGCTGGTCAGCCAAACACTCAAAAAAACTGAAAATAGCTTATAAGCAACTTATAAGTCAATCCAAACGGGCTCATAATTATAAAGGTCGACATAAAATATAATGTCATGGCCCTCGGATGCATTCATTGATGTTCTCTTTCCACATAATAATGCTTAAATTATACTGTATGATATTCATTAAAGAAATATAAATCCTTTCAAACAGATCAAAGCTATTCGCCGTCGGAGAGATCCATCCCCTCCTAAAATAACAAGAAAACATATACAGTTACAAATTAAAACATTGGCTCCTTCATGACGATAATATAGTAATTTTTTAGATAATTTTGAAATACATTACTGGTTGACGTTTAACTAAAAAAATAAAAATGTCTGCATTGACTAAATACAAGCAGGTTCCAAGAATATAAGTGTTGATTTGTGCAAACCACGTAATCTACAAACAAGATGCCATTATTTATTAAGGCTTACACAAAATACCCTCTTAAGTCTTTTGTAGGCTTGATTTTGTTTCTTAAACTGCTATGCACGTAAAACATTTTTATTAGAAGGCAACGGTAACATTAGAACCTAAAACTTATTTCTCATATAATATGAAACTAAATTTTGTGTACAATTTCATCTAAATTTTTTAACACATTAGACAAGGGACACTTTTATTTATGTATTTTAAGTCATACAAAGAATCATGCTTCAATGTTCTTTACAATACAAATGGATCAGTATCGTATGAATATTCTTGTAAAATTAAATCTATTTAAATTTATTTTCATAATTCAATACTGTGACTCGTACAATAAAGGTAAAGCTATACTGGAAACAGTAATAGGTTCGGAATAACGATTCTTGTCCAGAAAAAGAAAAAAAAGAAGTTAACACTTCAAGGAATAGATAAACCATTTTTGTTTCGGAAAATATATTGTCTGAATTGCTCAATGTTGTTATTCATTACAATTTTCGTCCTTTTATATCCTTGCCATTCAAATAGTCTTGTATTTGCTCTTATCAGTAGGGATGGGCATTCGGGCCATCAGATTGGATATGAAATTTTTTATTTGAATATTCAGTTTTCAGATTGAAGAAATTACAATCCAAATCCAATCAAATAAGTTCAGGTTGGATTGAATATTTTAAGTTTGGTTTCGAAATATTCGGCTTGGATATTTCGGATTTGACTCTTGAGACTTAAGACAAACTTATTAGAAACGAAATTCATGTGTTAGTTTCACAGAGGTAAATCTAAATCATAATTGTTCAGTAAAAAAAGCCTTCCAGTTCAAATTAAGATTAACAAATCCAAGTCATGTCCAATATAGTAAATCCATACCAAATAAAAGCATTATGGAAAAGTGGAAATGAACAAAATAAAATCTAAATAGTCATCTGGAAAAATAACAAAGAACTCTGCACTGGGTGACACTAACGTGAGACTTTTGAGACTTGAGAAGTAAGAAAATCTTATATTATATTTGATTTAGTAGAGAATTGTATATTGGACTTAATATTTTAATGGATAGGGCCTTAAGTACTAATTTATTGAACTTTTAGAAACTAAACTTATTAGTACCGGACACAAATGATGTAGGTAGGGCTAGATATAAAGTATAAAAATTTCGGATTTTTGGATATGTACTAAATCCATATCCAATCCGAAATTCATAAATTTTAAAAATTAAATCTGAAGTCCAATCCATAATTCAAATATCCAAACCAAATATTTAAAAAGTTCGGATTTCGAGTTGACTTAAACTGTACCCACCCCTACTTATCAGTGGGGGAACTTCAACTTAAAATGGGTGGACTCCACGTGCCAAATGTTTTTCAAAAAAGAGGTCCAAATAATTTAGCTCACAACTTTTGATTATCTTTACAACTATCCTCAGGACGGAGGAATTAAGGACAAAAATGAGACCCTTTCTTAAATGCAAGGATAATATTAGACCAAGCATTTAATAAAATGGATCGCAACAAGTTATTCATAATTTTTGTCCCTAATTAAATCTTAGAAGATTGATTTTGTCAATCAATTTGACAATAAGGGACAATATTGATTCATCAAATTAAGCTTCAATCTTAGCAGGCGTTTGGCCATAAGAATTATTCACTTTATTCTGAATTTTTTTTTTCACTTTTCAACGTTTGGCCATAAGAATTCTGAATACAACTTGAAGTTGTATTCCGGAATTTCAAAAACTCCAAAAACTTGTTTTTTTAAAAAAAATTCACTTTTTTCACTTCTTTACAACTACATTTCACAAAAAACTACAATTTCAAAAACTATGGCCAACTCCAACTCCAATTCCAAAATTCCAAAAAAAAGTGATTTTTTTTTTGTTTCTATGGACAAACGGGGCCATAAACTAAGTAATTTTAACTATATTAGAAGCATGAGTTAGGGGTGATTTCGTCGTCCACCTCCAATTCATGTAAAAAAAAAAAAAAAAAAAAGTGGACCCCATACTAAAAAAATCAAGCAATATAAAAAAAAAGTGGACCCCGTATTAAAAAAAACAAGCAATATCAAAACAAAAAACGTGCACCCCATATTAAAAAATCAAACAATATTCATGTAATTCCCAAAGTATCCCCATTAAGTCGATAATGATGGATTCATTGCCACATGCCTATCAACCCATTAGTAGGAGTAAATGAAATTATTGTACAACAAAAAACGTGGATCCCATATTATTGCATTTCTTTAAAAGGTTAAGCAGACAAACCATACAATTTTCTTTCTTTTCTTATATTAGCCTGAGATCTAATCTAGATATTTAACTGTTGTATTTGCTATTCCGCCATGTCATTTATTTGTTATGTTTACTAAAATAAATATACTTAAAATATTTATATTTTAAAATAAGATAGAATTTAATTACTTTTTCATTTTTATTCTTACTCTAACAAATGTGAAAAAAGATTAATGTCGTAAAAGAAAAAATAATATTAAATGGAGATCAAATATTAAATAAGGTAAATTAGTCAAATTATAATTCTAATTGACGTTTCCTTAAAAAAAAGGTGCAAAAGATAACATGACAAGTAAAATGAGATAAACCAAGAATATTCACCAAAAATTAAAAAATATTAGTTCTTCGTTTAAATAGAAAATCAAATTTCTACTTTGTTTCGTTTTAAACATGTAAAATTAATTTAATAATTTGAATTAGAATTATCCAAATCAAAATTTGATAAAAAATAATAAGTATTGTTTAAGTCCAATCTACATACATTATCAATAGAATATTTTGCACCTTTAAATTAATCCAATTAAAATTCAAAGTATCAACTGATGCTTAAATATTGTTATTGTTTTGTCTCAAATAGAGGAAAATAGTTTGCTTTTAAACAAGTCTTCTCTTTTAAAAATTATTAATAAATTTTTGCAAACTTTGTATTCGTAGCAAACACTAATATAATAAAGTTTTGGATACGGAGCACAAATTATAATGTTATATTAATCATGTTTTGAACATAGTGTGTGTATATATATATATATGAATAAAAATAGTGCAAACTTATATGTATTTATTAGCAATATAAAATATATATATTATCACTACCCAAACACAACTACATACACATAGATATAGTATAATTCACATACATACGCCATCTAGTAATTTAAGACAAGTGGAGGGGGTGATGCACCAAACCAGTGGATTACAACCTAATACCTCCATATATTGTATTCAATTCAACCTCTACTATAGTTGATGCACTGTACATACAACGTGTTCTTTCAATTTGTTTATTTACTTAAAATCTTAGGAATCCACTTTTTTCGGTTAAAAAAATCTTAGCAATCCACTTGATGTCTGCTATCGACTTTTATATTGAGTATTGACATTATCCACCAAAACTTGGGCCACCTGGATGAATCTTGGAGGGTATTCTTTTTAGTAGAATTTGTTTTTTTTTTTTGAGTAAATTTCGTGGATGATCACTCAAATTTAGGGTTTGCTTCAAAATATTATTTTATTTATTTTATGATAAAGCCACCCAACTATTATTATTTTCTCAAAATATATTAAACATCTCAAAAATCTCCTTCTCACCTAATTGACATGCCATACCATTTTTTTTTCCATCATGATCTCTTTGATATTTGCACAGCAATATGATCTCTTTTACGCTTTGGTTCATTATTTTCAACTTTAACTTTAAATAGAGAATTGAATTTGAAGTTGCAAATTTGGTTTGATGAATAATCCAGATGAAAGTATTATGTTCTAGATAATTAAAACTTTCAAAAGCACTCCTTTATTTAACTTTAACCTCAAAATACTATTTTTTTTAATTCCAACTAAATATTTTCCAAATGCAAAAGTACTATTAAAACTTATGATCTTAAACATTTCATTATAAATAAAATATAATGAGAACATTGTCCACATCCTACCCGATGTTGGAAAATATCAAAAAATTACACACTACATATTTAAGGATAAATAATTCAAAATACAAAGGAAAAATTTACATTAACTTTATTTCTTAAAAAAAAAATATAAGATTCAATTAGATTTTTTAAAAGTTAAACTAAAACGAAAGTAATTTTTTGGTTATCTATGTAATTCCATTATAATGTGGAAAGAATGTATCGTTTAATGTGGACAACATATGATAATTAAAAATATTTGAAGAATAAAAAGATAAAAATGCTTAAATTTTAATTTAAATTGAAAGATAATATATTTGAATTGAGATAAAAAATACTTAGACTTGGAAAAGTGGCTTAATAGAAAGTATAGTTTAATACCTTTGCCGATGTTTAACCGGTTCATATTTGATTGGGTATAAAGTATGAGTTTGGTTAAATGAGTTTGATAAGTTAAATAGGTAAATTATTAAGAAAATGAGCTTTAATGACATGTCATGCCAACTAGGAGAGAATGAGACTTTTGAGGTATTTAGTATGTTTTGAGGAAAATAGTAATAGTTGAGTGACTTTGTTGTCCTAAAGAAAACAAAAGTGATATTTGTAGACAATTTCCCAAACTTAGGTGATCATCTAAGAATTAACTCAATTTTCTGGTAGAATTATTTGGTATTTGAAACCCAATTATGATCCAATATTTTCGTGAAATCTAACAAATGACGTTTGTTAAATATTTGACAGATTTAATAGTGTTTAAATTTGACAATTTAAATGACCAAAACACTTCAGGAATATATTTAAAGGATTATTCTGAACCTACTCAAATATTAATTACAAATTTTCCATTTTTCTCTAAAAACAATAATATGAAAGTAAGGTTCGATTGGCACATAAAACAAAGAAAAATTTCGTGTCAAACTTATCCATTTAAGAAACAATATAATTTTGTCATATAAGTAATGGAAGAATGAGCTTTCAGTGATATTCCAGATCATAAGAAAAATGAGTTATAATTTTGTCATACTTCTCCGTTTACTTTATTGCCAAAACTGATAATAATCAAATTAACAACACACCATAATTGCTCGTTAAGGAACAATAAATATGTAATGTAATGTCACTTGACAAAGAAAATATTAGATCACCCGTTTTTTTTTCTTTGGTGAGCCAAACAAGAAACACAAAGAATGAATGGTAAGATCGAAAAGTTGAAAGAAAGAAAGGAATTTCTTATTAGACGTATAAAATTGACTAAGTATTATTCGAATAAATATAAAGTCAGAATGAATGATTTCTATTACCAATTCTCTCTCATCAGTTGAGACTGATTATTCAAATAAATGGTTTTTCTAAAACTCTTAGCCGAATTGGAAACAAAAGAAATAAGCAAGTTTTACGGAGAAAATTTATTAGATACTCAATAATTACATTAAATCAATTAACAAATAACATATTGTCTTTTATATGCACTTTCAACATTTCACTAATGTTAATTAATACAATATACTTTTACGATCACCCAAAGATGTAGTAATATAATTGAGATCGCTTCACTCTTAACCAAAGGCCTATGTGAGGAAATTCTATATTGGTGGTCTCCTTATATTGCTTTGGACAATCTCCCCCCATGAGCTAACTGTTGAGGTCGATTCATACCCGAGATTCATTTTTTAACGGCCTCGAGTTCAAGCCTTTAAAAATGACAAAACTCCCATTAGGAAGTATTCTATGTAGTGCGAATGCGAATTTGAATTAATCAGGTTATATTGGATTGTGAGTATCAAGTACTTTCTCTGTCCCAATTTTATGTGGTACACTTTCTGGCTGTTCCAGAAAGAATGTCATCTTACTATATTTAGAAACAATTTAAATTTATGAGATAATTTATAATCACACAAATAGCTAAAGATTATTTTGGACCATAAATTTTAAAAAATTTCCGTTCTTTCTTAAATTCCGTGCCTAGTCAAATGGTGTCACATGGGACGGAGGGAGTATTGGCGTATATATTTTCATTTTTTCTTTTAGCTCTATATATTATTGGTCAGTCTATAATTGGGGTATATTAAACATTTATCCATATGTAAATCGTTGAGTATTTGAAAACGAAAGTAGACTATGAGCCCGTTTGGATTGGCTTACAGCTTAAAGCTGTTTGCAGCTTATAAGCTGAAAAAAATAAGTTGGGGTAGTTCAACTTATTTTTTTTGGCTTATAAGCTGTTTTCAGCTTATAAGCTGCTTTAGATAAACTAAGTCAAATGAGTCCAATTATTTTTTTGAGCTTATTTTAAGCATAAAATGACTTTAAGCTGGCCAGCCAAACACTCAAAAAAGCTGAAAACAGCTTATAAGCCAACTTATAAGCCAATCCAAACGGGCTCTATAGCTGCCATAAGGGTGACCGATATTCCTTAAATAGCTGTCCAAAGCGAACCAACTTTATACCTTTTGCCTTTACAATCTCTCGTGTTATAGCTTTCAATTTTGCACACGCAAGAATAAGGTGCTTAATTTGCATCTCTTTAATTAGTAAGTTGAACCACAAAGAAGAACTAATCATTAAGCAAAAATGGTGAAAGACAGGACAATTGGTGTGGCAATGGATTTCTCAAAGAGCAGTAAAACAGCTCTTGAATGGGCAATTGATAATTTAGCTGATAAAGATGACACTTTTTACATCATCCACATCAAGTCTCATTCTTCTGATGAATCACGTAATAAGCTCTGGGCTGAGTCTGGTTCTCGTAAGTTACCCCTTTAGTCTTTCTCCTCCTTTCATTGTCCCTTTTGTGGATGAATTAATTAGCTTTTATGTGTATATACTAACAACGCAAAGTATTTCCCCCCTGTATTTATGGTAACCCATCATCCCAAATTATGTGACACCGCTTGACTAGATACGAAGTTTAAGAAAAAAGAATAGAGTTGAGAAACTTGTGGTCTAAAACAAGTCTTAGACGTTTCTTGTGGATATAATTAAATCATACTTATCATAAAGGAAAAATGAGACTTTTAAAGTTAAATTATTTCTAAATCAAGAAAAGAAGCATTCTATTCAAATTAAAAAAGAACGCGTGCGACATAAATTGAAATAAAGGGATCAGTAAAGTAATTTGACTTACAACTTCTATCGACAAAATACCTGTAATATCTTTTAGGTGATCTAATAGTAAAAATATTTTTTATCGGTCAACATATAGAAGTTAAATTCTCTGTGGATCAAGGTGTTAATACTTTGATTTTGTTTTGTTTGTTAGCTTTGATTCCGTTGGCGGAGTTTAGAGAGCCAGAAGTGTTGGAGAAATATGATGTGAACATTGATATTGAGCTTCTTGATATGCTTGATACTGCTTGTAGACAGAAAGAGGTGTTCCATCTATCATCCACCTTTTCATTTTTTTTTTCTTCATTTTGTTCATTTTTTCTTAAAATATTTATATGATCATTGTATAGATAAAAATTGTCACCAAACTATACTGGGGAGATGCAAGGGAGAAACTGTGTGAAGCTGTTGAACATCTGAAGTTGAATTCTTTGGTTATGGGGAGCAGAGGCCTTACTACCCTCCAAAGGTACCCCCTTCCACATTTGGCCAATCGGCAAATATAATTATATACGCTAGTTAAATATACACTATTATATACTACTATAAAATATGTATATTGGACATTGATATACAAAAAAATATACAGTTGGACTGTTATTTTAGTGAGCGGCTATTTATGTCAACTTCCCTTGTTTTTTCTTCCAAATTTAGTTGGTAAAATTTGGTCTTTTTATTTTGTTTATGCAAATTGATATTTGGATATGTCTTGGTAAAACAGGATATTCATGGGAAGTGTGACCAACTACGTAATGTCTCATGCAACCTGCCCCGTGACTGTGGTCAAGGATCCTGATTTCCACAAGCACTGATCAAGAATTATGGGTTGAATGAGACTAACAAATTCGAGTTACGATGCCCATTGAATAAATATGAAAGCTGTAAAATGGTTTTTAATTATTTTCTCTAGTAATAACAATTCCCTACTTAATTTCAATGCTAAATGAAACAGATAGTTTTTCTGGTGTCAATAACTAATGAGAGATTGATGATATGCTCTTATTTGTCTGATCTATGTTGTCTTTCATTCTTCTCGGACAAGAAAGAACTATCAAGGTTTTTTTTTCTGTACCCGGAAGCTAGGTTACGGTGTCAAATTGCGCGCTAACCTAGATCGGTGTTGGTGATTAAGACAGCAGGACGGTGTTCATTGAATGAAGAACATAGTGAAATGCGATTCTTGGAGTGAATTGCAAAATCCCGCGAACAATCGAGTCTTTGAATGCAAGTTGAGCCCGAAAACATTAGGCTGAGGGCACGTCTGCCCGTGCGACATGTACCACTGTACCATTCGCCATGTACCAATAGCCGTGTACTCGGATTGGAAAAATCAAAAGAGCGTACATACTAATGATGATGAGTTTGGTAAAGTATCTCATCAATTATCAAGGTGCATATTAGCTGACTCATACACTACAATTTAAAAATCATTTCAAACTGTTTGCGTTAGTGAGTATATATGATCAATGCGACCGCCAAAAGATGTGGTGCATAGCGGACGGGGCTGCTCCACCCTTAATTAGAAGTCTTGGGTTTGAATGGAAAAATCTTTGGTAAGGAGCATTTCCACCTAATGGGACCCCTCGCGACGCGAATCCGAATATAATCTAGCTCCAACGAAGGTACCGGACACCGGATGGAAAATCAAAATAAAATATATGATCAATGCGGATTCATACCTAAGAGAATGCATGCAAAATTCTCCTTTTACTAAACTATCAAAAAGGAGTTATCAACAACATAACGTGACTCATTAAGTAACAACAAATTGTAATGTCATTTGAGATAGAAAATTTTGAAATGTGTGGTTTCTTTTCTTTGAATTTTAAGCTTAAACAAAAGAAATAAGCAACTCAATTCCAAAAAGCATATCCGTAAACATTATTTACACTATATCAATAAACAAATGTCGTGAGCTTTTTGCCTACTCTTTGAATACATGCATCTAATGTAAAATTTGCTAAATATGGTCATTCTGGCATAAAGAAGGTACACGGACAAAATAGGTAATATCAAGATCAACAATACAACTTAGATTACTAATTAAGGAACAATAAATTTGTAATGTCTTGTAAGCTACGCGGTTTTCTTCTTTCCTTGCAAAATTTTAAGCAACTCGAACTTTAAAACACATCCACACTTTTTTACAAGAAATTAACAAATTGATAGACACATTTCATTTACATACATTTTCAATACTTTATTAAAGTTAATTAATGTAATTAATTTACATTTTACCTCTATATATTACTTAACAATGATTAGCTAATGTAATTTGGTGCTTGTAACAAATCCAGAATTTGAAAATTACGAGTTTGAGTTCAGTATTTCATCACAATCTATTTAGTTTACTGAATTTTAAAATCTACTCACTTTTACTTATTTTATCGACTTTTTAAAACATATACCTACTTCAAGCTAAAAATTACTGTATTCGGATGAGCCTATAAGTGGTTAACAAGATCATCCCCTGTAGGGACAAAGCCACAGGTTCAGTTACAGGTTCACATGAATCCTTTTTTCCAATTCTCTAAATATTTATAATCATCTAATTGTGAACTCAATTATTACTATATATATATATATATTAATTTAAAATTACTATAAAAATTAATAAACTTAAAATTTTGAATCCGCCCCTGTAAACAACTATGTGAATAAATTTCTGTCCAACAAGAATGACTTCAATTTGTCCATATTTTAGGTAAGTGAAAGAAGACAAGTGGCACTAACAAAATGATACCTAAAATAGCTGGTCCAAACGAACCCTGCTTTATATCTCTTTGCCTTAACGCGTATCTCCTATATCTACTTTCATTTTTCACGCGCAACAAGAAGGTGCTCCATATCTCTTTCATTATTAATTAGGAGAAAAACAAAGATCAAGAAATAATCAGCAAGCAAAAATGGTGAAAGACAGAACAATTGGTGTAGCAATGGATTTCTCAAAAAGCAGCAAAACAGCTCTTAAATGGGCCATTGATAACTTAGCTGATGAAGGTGACACTTTTTACATCATCCACATCAAGACTCATTCTTCTGATGAGTCACGTAATAAGCTTTGGGCTCAGTCTGGTTCTCGTAAGTTAATTTGCTTCTTTTCTTGTTCTTATTTTTTTTTTATGGATTTGAATTATCTACTTGTCTATCTATAGTCAGGTGATCTGATTCTGGGAGTTGGTTTCTCAAATAGTCGCTGAACTAATAGTTATTATGTCAGAAATCAAGAAAACGGATTACTTTACGAGATAATAATTATTAGTTGATTGACCATTTGAGAAATCATTACCTGACGGTAGAGAAGTTAAAATCTTTGTGAAACAGGGTGTTAATTAATACTTTGATTTTGTTTTTGTTTTTGGATTAGCTTTAATTCCTTTGGTGGAGTTTAGGGAGGCTGAGGTGTTGCAGAAATATGATGTGAAGACTGATATGGAAGTTCTTGATTTGCTTGATACTGCTACTAGGCAAAAAGAGGTTTTCAATCAATCATCCACCATTTTCCTTTTTTTTTTTTTTTTTTTTTTTTTTTGTGGGTTGATAATTTTAGTTTGTTTAATTTTTCTGATTTTTTTTTATTTGATCATTGTATAGATAAAAGTTGTGATCAAGATATACTGGGGAGATGCTAGGGAGAAACTATGTGAAGCTGTTGGAGATCTGAAGTTGAACTCTTTGGTTATGGGTAGCAGAGGCCTCAGTACCATCAAAAGGTAATTTTGGCTGTAATTGTGTTAAAAATATTCACATAATAAATATAAATAATAAAAAATTCAGTATCATTTTTTTCTAGAAGCTAGAATATATAAATTCAAAATTTTTTAACTCGCGCCTGAATTAATTAAGAAATACCTCTTTTTTTACTAACTAGAATCTATAAATTCAAAATTCTAAAGCCTGAATTTATTATTAAGAAACATCTGTTTTTTTGGTTCTTTTTTACTAAATAGCTGATCTTTGTTTTTTCTGATTCAAGTAGTATTTTTGTCATTAATATTTGGATATGTATCTGTTGGTAAAACAGGATAATCATGGGAAGTGTGACCAACTATGTATTGTCTGTTGCGACCTGCCCTGTGACTGTTGTTAAGGATCCAGATTTTCACAAGCACTAGAGATCAGGTTTTGTTGGTTATATATGAGTGAAAAAATGCTACTTATGATACCATTTTCGAATAAGATGAAGGGTTTTACTTCTTGTAATTTCTTTTATGACGACAATTTCATTACTTTCAATGCTAGATGAGACAGATCTTGTTTCTGGTTTCAATTAATAATGAGAAATTGATGATTTACTCTAATTTATCTGCTCTTATGACTAGTTATCTCCCCTTCAAACCCCCTTTGCGCCTCCTATCTTCTGTCTAAAACAAGAACTCCAATTTTTTTTTAGACAGTTTTTTGATACTTATATTGGAGTATGAGGTAGCAAGTATCTCGTGAATTAATTGAGATACATGCCTACCATTTAAAATAGGGTAAAGGATCAAATACGTCCTTGACTATTAGAAATGGAATAATTTTGTCATTTGTCAAAAAAGTATCTCCTTCCTACCCCTATTGTTACCAAAGTAGCATAGTTTTTGTGGCCTGACAATAGCAACAGTTGAAGGGCAAATTTTGACCATTTTCAAAGTTCAAAAGCAAATTCAATTTTTTTACTTTTATGAACCAATCCCTTTTAAAATTTTACACCCTTCACTTTGGTAATGTAGAGTTAAGAACGAGACACTTTTTTAATAAAGGACAAAATTGTTTCATTTAGCGTAATGAAGGGGCATTTATGACCTTTACCTTCAGAAAAAAAAAAGGTTGTTTCACTGTTCTTGGGTTAGAATTCTTGAGATTGGTAATGGCTTTTCAAGTTGATAGCAATTTACTGATCTGTATTGTAAACTTAGAAATAATCAAATAAACTCCTATGCTTACATAAACAATTTTCAACTCTTATCCTAGATTAGAAGTAATCAAGCTTCAACATGCCATGTGGAATATAATTGAACTTCTTTTTTTTTTTATTTTTTTTTGTCATACACTTAGAAATATTTGCAAGTCAAGATCCTGGTAGGCAATAATAATCTACGCCAACTTGCTTGAATTAATGGACCAAGTTGATGGCATAGCTCCTCCACATGGCTAGCTATTAAATTTGAATTCATTAACCATTATAATATGCCTAGATCATAAAATGATGTATTATTGCAGCCATAAAGTCAGTACCCGCAAGGGTGACTCAGTTGGTTGAGCATGGGGCTTTCATAAAAGAGGTCTCAGGTTCGAAATCCCCTGCCTACAACAGCAGGGGATTTGCCTTCTGGGTCGAGTTCGTCACACGGAGTTTGCCTAGTGCGGGTTATCTCTCCTCTAAAGTTTGCGAGCTATTGCACAGAAGCTGAGTTTACCCTGTGTGCATCCGAAGGATAGCGGCTGCGGGTTCCCATGTCATATAAAAAAAAAAAATTGCAGCCATAAAGTCAGTAAGTATTGAAATGCCTGCTACTACTGTTTGGTGAGATTTAAACAGTGCAGCATGTTATAAAGTTTTCCAAGCATAGGAATGAGAAAACATTATGAAAATCACAGATCTTAATTAACATGTCTTTTGGACTTATTATATGATAACTTATTTCTTTATTTGTTCGTGGTTGGATATAAATATACAAACAGCGGGGGAAGTAGTTAATAGGATCACATGGTCTGTCCCCTGTATAATGGGAAGGATGATTGGTAAAAATAATTGCTGAAGAAGCTAGCTTTCTAATTGGGGTGAAATTGAGTAAAATTGCCTAAAGCAATATTGCTCGAGTTTTTTTAAAAATGTTATTGTATTCGTGTTGCATTCTTTAAAATACATTATTTTTAGAGGATTCGATAAATATCTATAGACAATTTTGAAAAGTTTGAGAAACATAGCCTAAAACATCAACTTTGATCAGGTTGTGTAATGTGTGTATATGACTATAAATTTGTCCCCGATTTAACTGACCATGTTAGGATTTAACTTCACGGAGTCCATCATGTGCTTGTATTTTAGAAAAAATAAAATTCAGAAATAGGTTGGTATTTGATTTGAAAGAAACAATCGGATAACTCAGTGAAAGCATTTATTAAGATGGTAAAAATTACGTGCTGAATTGTGTGAAAAGTTAGGATGTAGACTCAGAGGCAGATGGAACACTAGGGTTCAATTGAACCCCAAATTTTTAATGCGGGGTATAAATTTATGTATAAAAATTTACTAAAATTACAATAAATAGTAGATATGAACTCATAACTTTAGAAATACAGTCAAACCTCGCTATAATTGTCATTCGTTATAACAACATTTCGCTATAATGGCCTGATTTTCTCCGGAACAGAATGACATCCGTTATAGCGGTACACTCTTTGTAAAATTACTTCTCTATAACAGTCATACTCAAATAGCGTGTAATAATATTTTATAAAATTTATTATGTGACAACAAAAGTGTTGATGAAGAGCCTCAACCTACTGCTACTTGGAGATAGAAGAGTCAAATGTTAAGCACTTAGACAGCCTTCAAGGGAAAACTATTGAATTTCCTTTTGCTGAAAGTTTGGACAAAATATTTCATCAGTTGAAGCGTTATATTATCACTAAGAGAATAGAATTTACGAAACAGCCTACAGTTGTAGAGTTCTTACGTCAGACTTGAAATATTTAAATTCTCAATTAATTTAAAATGCATATGTTCCATATATTTTAATTCTTTATTTGTGTGGTACAACTAGTTATGGATTTAGTAGCAATTTATTAGTCTTTTCAATTTTTAATTTATGAGATATGAAAATCAATTGAGATTTTAAAATTTACAAGTATATTATTTTTGTTTATAGCATAAAAAGTACAAAAATTTAATTGTTTGCATACTTTTATTTATAACAGCTAAATGAGATCTAAATATTGAATGTCAGTATACATGCATAACAACACCTCACTTTAGCAGCCATGAAATTTACGAACAAACGCTGCCACTATAGAAAGGTTTGACTGTATAATGGTTTAGTGCTAAAAATATAAAATGTTAAACCCCTACAATTTAAATCATAAATCCACCTCTGTGTAGACTAGTGTTGGCTAAAACAAAACTAGGAAAATTGAACGGTAAGGTAAAGGCAGAAGTAAAATGGAATGCTTGAAGTAGAATTGAATTGGACTAATTTTGTGTGTTGGTTGGATAATGTACCATACAAGGTAGTGCAATTTATATAAAAGCATTTGGCCGTCGACAAGCTCAAAACCACTGTCTAAATAGGGCAAGCTACACGTTTGGCTAATCGGTCAACAATAATTACATTCACTAGTCAAAAATATTCTGATGTTAACAGTACCCGATGGTTTTTCTCAAAAATATTTCAACAACTCACTGATTTCACCCCTGATTGCTGAACCGTCGTTTTATCACCTTTGCAGCTTGTATGGGGAGGCAAACATGGGATGAACTATTTTATTCAAGGAGAGTAGATTGGCACCTTTTCATTAAAAAATTACACAAAGTAGAATCTTATATGGGTTAATTGTTGTTTTATGTATACATATACTATATATTTACTAATCCAAGCTCTGATATTAGATGACATATGAATTCATACCCCGAAGCAAGTACCAAAAAAGAAGATAATATTTGGGAAAGATCCAAGTAATTGAAAAAACCTCTGAAATAACACAGAAGCCTAACAATTAGAAATTACCAGAACCAAACCTATAGGCATAACCCTGGAAAAGTAAAGTTGAAAATCACCTTAATAAGCTTAACATCAACAAAAGAATTCATCCTTACACTCTTAAAGAGTTCCTAATCATATATATCAAAACAAGCTAACGAAAATATATCCTACACCTAACTACTCCCTCTATCTCAAATTATCTTGTGATTCTATTTTACACGCCCCTTAAGAAACATTAATTAGAAGGAGGTTTTTAACTATTTTACCCTTCATTGGTAATTGAACAGTCATAACATCACCCATAATTGAGGTGGTTGTAATCTTCAAGAACATTTCTACTATGGGTAAAATAGGATAAATAATTAATCGTCTTGAACTTCAAGAACGTCAAATTATTTTTAGAAACCATGACAGATAATTTGGGACGAAGAGACTATTCACAGTAGCTACTAATGGCTATTACAAAAATGGTCCGAATGGCCTTAATTGTACAATTGCAGAATCTAACAAATCGTTCAACGTGATCAAGCACTACCCAAAACAGTTCTTTTTTGACCAAAGTATACCGACCGATTTGGTCAATCAAAAATACCGACTAAAAAATCGACCAAGTCAGATGAAATAAGTAAAAAAAAAAAAAAAGTTCATTTTTTTTAAGAAATCGACTGAATTGGATTGATCCCTTAGTCAACTCGGGAAATAGAAAAATTGTCCGACACGATCGGCAATTTTAATAGGGAAATAATATTTTTGACAAACTGACCAATGTGGTTAGTTTATTATTTAAAATTGATTTTTGGTCGATTTTTTTAAGTCAATTCTTCAGTCAACTCATTTAAAAAGACCGACCGAAGTGGTCGGTAATGTTTTTTAATAAAAAAATCGACCAGATATGTCGGTTATTTTTGGGCAAAAATGCGGTTCAAGAGTCTAAATAGAAAGACAAAAGCGTTAGATCAGCAAGCATCAACGACCTAGTGGTAGAATAATAACTTGCTATACAGTACAGACCTCCATTTGATCTCGACTGATGCATTTTATAATTGTGTAATTTAAGAAAACCGACTTGGTTAATTTTTTTTTTCCTAGCTGATTAACTGATAGAGTCGGTGATTTTTTTTACAGACCAGCTTTTTTCAGGCCCACCCAATACGATCAATTTTTGGTTTGTAATTCTTTAAAATCAATCACGTTTGATTGATTTTTTTTCGCTTAAAAGTGACCCGTTTTAGTAGTGTTCCAACAAGACTTTAAGGAATTTCCTCGAGGAATAATTATCAAGAGGGAAGTGTTATACCCTATTTTAACCGAAGTCAAAATAATTTACAACATCCCGGTAATTCCGGGGTTAATTAAAGTTAAGAGAGTCGCCACCTAATTATTTATGGTGAATTAGGACACCTAAGATTAATTAAAGTCTTTTCTAAAGTTAACTCCGTTTTAAGGTCTATTAACCTAAGATTCTAGGTAAGGGTTCAACTAACTTAAAGGGAAGGTATTAGGCACCCTTTAAGATCCATTAACAATGATTAACCGACCGTTCTTAAGGTTAATTAGGCTAAAATGTAGACGTAACATTTTACAACATTTAATAAAATATCTTTGTGAGTATTGCTAAAGTTATAGTGAAAATACAAATATGATATTATAAGATTAATATCAATAAAGTTTTAAGGTTTTATAGTATTAAAATATGATGAAATCGTCGGAAATCGAAAAGGATTTTGATGTCTAAAAAATGTGATCCAAGCCTTCATCATTTAAAATATTATGAAATCAACCTGAGTTTTCTGAAAAGGGCGTTGTTGTTATTTAGCCTTTGGCGTCTTTCTTGGAAAATCAATTTGTTTAGCCAAAATTTTAACGATTAACCAAACACTTAAATTCATTCTAAAATCCGTTACTTAGTCTTCCCAAACTACAATTCCCACAAACCCCGCTAAGATCCGTCTAAGTCAAGAAAAACAAAAATAAGATAAAGTTAGTCATATAATATAAGTCAAATACACACAATAAAGTAAAAGAGCAAATATAACTAAATAGCCTTAGCCCATTTAAGCACGGCTGCAATCAATTTTCTTTTCACCACATGGGCTTTGGCCCAAGAATCTATTTTTATGCACTGTGGGTTGGGGCTGACTCGAGAAGAAAGTTTCGTTGGGTTTTGGCCCAACATCGAATGCGGATGATGAGGAGTCCCTTGGACTCGTACGCGATGGTCATGCATAAAACGAAAGGAAAGGATTAGTACGTAATCAATAAATAAGGCTACACATATATAACGCAAATTCAAAACAGACCAGTGGATTATGTATATATTGTGTATATTTAAGTATATCTCGTGTATATACATCCATAGGGGTATTTAGAAGGTTAATATCGGAAAGATGGTACAAGTGCAAGCAAGATGGTTGTTATACCCTATTTCAACCGGGGTCAAAAATAATTTATAACATCCCGATAATTTCGGGGTTAATTAAAGTAAAGGAGTCGCCACCTAATTATTTATGGTGAATTAGGGCACCTAAGGTTATTAAAGTAATTATCTAAAGTGATTTTATTTTAAAGTCTACGAAACCAAAATTCTAGGTACGGGTTCAACTAATCTAGAGGGAAGGTATTAGACATCCTCTAAATTCCATTAATAATGGTTAACCGACCGGACTAAAATTTAATTAGGCTAAGAATGCAAATATAATATTTTACATATTTAAGAAAATATCTTGTGGGTGTTATAGTAAAAAAATATGAACATGCTGTTTTAAATAGGATTTGTAAAAAGGATAATAGTTTGTATAAAAAGACTTCAGTTATAAATAAACCAAGGGAGGTATGGGTTTGTACAACATTTTATAACTATTTGGAGAAAGTAGGTTATGCCGACTAACAAATTTAAAAGCGTTATTGCAAGATTAATATCGGTAAAGTTTAAAGTTTTTATAGAAAGACTATTAGTTCAATATAGATTATGTAAATGTTGTTTTAACAAATACGTATTTCAAGGGTTGGAAAAGAGCTAAAGTGAAAAGTTATCCATAAAAAGAACCAGTTTGCTTTATTTTTATTTTTCAAACAAAGCTAACGTTAGTGTAAAAATTCGTGACGTTTCTGTCTGTTAGAAAGCTAAGGCTTAAGAAAACATCATATTTTATTTAACTTATATGATAAGTTCATCTATTAAATATTAGCTAATTTCAACAAATAAAATCCCTATATGATCAAATAAGTATTCTAATATCAACTTGGAGAAAGATCCACATAATTAAGCAAAGTAGAATCATCGACAATTAATAATCACACCACAAAAAATAGCAAACATTCTAGCAACAAGCAACACTAGCGAATGAGAGGGAATGGAGTAAAGCCATATTTGGCTTCGGTGGAAAAACGAAATTTCAGTGATTCGCCAATTGATTTGCCCCTCCCTTTCCTTCTGTTCAGAGGCATTTCGAGGGACCGAGAGGCATAAAAGAGGATGTAGATGCACATTTCAGGCCTTTGCGGCGTGACGTCGAGTTCCAAAGTGAAACTCTTCGACTCCGGTGTTCATGTAAACAAAAAAAGTGATGAAGAGTTAGGATAGTGATATGAATCATTTTATAACACCAAAAGCTAATAAACAAAGTAAAGTAACATGATCATTCGATTCATAGCCACAAATAAACCCAAGGAAGACACTGCACAGATACACATGATTAGGACGAGCACACTCAGTTTGATTTTCCACCCAAACATGACAAACGAATGGTCACATATTCCATGCCCTTTGGAAATTGCTTTTGATTTTAATAAATTGATGTCGTCTTTTATAAGAGATCCCTAAGTACAACAGGTAAGAAAAAAGGATTAAGTATGACCCTTTAATGACTAACTATCAATATAGACCCATGTCTTGGACCTGGCAGACTCAGCGATCAAAAAAGAAACAATTTGAATATCAATTTCCTTGATTTCTAAACACAATCAGTGACTTATCTAATGAGCCAAGGACAACCGAATGTTTTCACTTTGCCAAGCATCTTGAAATCATCACGAAAATGTCATAGTTATACTTGATGCATATTTATAGCTAACATCCCACATACTATAGATTTAACTAGAGACATCTTTCTTTAACAGGGGAACCGATATCCACCATACTTTCTAGACAGAAAGAAAGCAAACCATAACTGTAGGAAACTCAAATGCCATTGATGGCAGAGGATGAGCAGCTATCAAATTAAGACCTCTCTTGGCACAGATGACTTCAAGAAAACACATATAAGAGTTCAACTAGCCTTTAGCATATTCAAGTATTTCATTTGTTTGCAAGTTATTTAGACAGAGGCACATCCACTAGGTCTAGCAGGTTTCAAGTTTCAAATTATGACTAAATCCCTCAAAGTAGGCTGGATTTTAAACTTAAACGAGACTCACGACAAGATTACACTAACACAATGAAATCTGGGCAAGGCATGATTTTTCCCTAATAGAGCCGACATTCTATTATCTTGAAGAGAAAGGAATAAAAAGATGGAAAAGAATATCACAGGACCATACCAAACAGGTTGATTTACACCAATCTATACTTAATATAATAAGTTGTAACATGTAGATGACTGAGTTAAGAAAAGAGAGCCTAAACAGAGACACTGTTGAACCTAAAGATAACCAAACAACTCAATGCTTTTAGGAGAGAAGGTAAGCTTAAAGACTGAATTTTAAAGAATCAAAAACAGCAAGTTGGACATTTTCTGGTTTGGGACAAGTTGATAATTATACAAACTAACTACGTCTTAACTCTTCTCCTACTTTAATTCAACAAGCTCATTATATAATTCTGACATGTTAAGGACATTAGAGATTTTACGCATATTTAAACAGATGATGAAAACAAGAAAAGACGCAACGATTTAAAGCCACCTTTTCCTCTATCCGGCATAAACAGAACAACAGGTCTTTGACACAAATTTACCATTCCACAAACACGAACTTATGGCTTCAACTTAAAAGAGTAAAACAACATTCAGGTTCAATTTAATGGGCATTCATAGTTCCGAACAGATGTACGCTAAACAGATCGAATCAAACAGTCCTCCATTTTCAAATTAGTCGTATGATTATTCATGTTCGAATAAAGGGACAAGACTTGTATATATCTGTCATAATCAACAATATTTGCATACTCACAGATTGACTAAACCAGCTTGTATTAAGAAACTAAGCTAAGACTAACCTGAGATCGGATCGAAGAGGCGTAACTATCAACCGACATGTATTCCAAACCAAAATACCCTATAACTAAGTAAAACTAAAAACTAAACTAAAGTAAGACATAAACATACAGATGCTATTAATTACTAAACTGAGACTAAACCAATTAAGACACG